>NC_056735.1:687442327-687719827 GCF_019279795.1 Protopterus annectens
AATACATTGCTTACATTTGTCTTTATATTGGATGGGGGTGTATTTTATTTAGCTCAATGTACATCATGTCCAGCTTTTCTGTGGCAGTAAAACAACACATACATTGAGAAGAAGGACATGTGAACACATCTATGATATTATAAAAAATGATTCTATAAATAATGTTTCTAGAGACACAATTAATTGTACGTCTTTTTAAAAAATTGTATTCATGGTGTTACAGCACTTCTCTGTGAATATAAGAGAGGGTCCCTTTAATAATCAATTAAAGATACTTGAATTAATATGGCAACTCAGACTCAATGCTGGGTAACCATCAGAATTAAATGATGAACATACTTGAAATGCACTCATTTAAACTATGATGCTAATATTTATTCATTAGTTTTCTGAAAATATGTTTTTAGGTTTGTAATGAATTAATTATGTCAAGTGATTTGTGTATTGTAATGACATTCATTGTTCTAAATGTCTTATGACTACTTTTATGTTTAAAACCACTGTAGCAGAAAACACAGAGACAAACCACACTGAAACTGTAGAAGTACTAGAGACAACCAAGGTAAGGCTCTGGACACTTCCATTCCTTGGGCACAAAACCTGACTGAAGGCTCCAGTTGAAAAGTGATTCAAGTGGACCATAGAGGTCATGTTTCATTCTATTTATTAAACATCCCAGGATGTTATTGGGGCCCATCAATGCACTATTGTTGGCCTTGGAAAGTGCATTGATGACCTGTTCCCTTGTAATGGTTGGGAGTATTGTGGAATGTGATATTCACTCCAGACTAGCAGGGAGGGAAGTGACATAGGGGGTGAGATAATATGTGGCATAAAGACAAGTATTTTGTATACTATTCAAATAAATAATTTATATCCCTAATTTTGGCATGCATCTTCAACAATTATCTGTACTTATTGATGCAATATTAACACTACTAAAATCCTTTTAAATCTACCTTACTTATATTACTTCGCTACAACTAAAGTCAATGTTTACACACTGCATGCACACATGCACACACACTACGCACACTGCGCATACTACGCACACTGTGTACACTACACACACACACACACACACACACACACACACACACACACACACACACACACACACACACACACAAAAACAATGACTCTTTTGAAACACAGTAGCCCAACTAAATTAACTCCTGAGAAAACCTTGACTTAGTTTAACTTAAAAAATTAAATTAAATAAATAAGTAAACTGAAATACGGGTCTATATCAGAACATCGAAGTTTTAAAACTTCAAATGTTCTAATATCGACCCGTTTTGAGCAAAAGCTAAAAATAGCGAAGGTGCAGAACACCAAATTCTTTCCTAGGGAAATAATTCGGTTGGCCGGTTCTGTGGCTTCGATATTTTCAACTCTGTGCTGGAAATTTACAGGTCAGGTTCAGGTAAGTGTGCGATTGTGTGGTTGTTAGGATTAAGGCACGGGTTAGGTGAGTTAGGGTTAGTGCGCGGGTTAGATGAGTTAGGGTTAGGGCGCGGGTTAGGTGAATTAGGGTTAGAGGCGGGTTAAGAGAGTCAGGGTTAGGGTGCGGGTTAGGTGAGTGTGTGATAGTGACGGACCTTAGGGTTAGGGTTTGGGTTATGGTAAGTGGATAGATAGTAGTGTATGTATAGTTTAGTGTAGGGTTAGTTGTAGGATTATAAGTGTATGTGTGTGTATTGATGTTTTTAGGTGTGCTTGTGTTGTGTGTATGCATTTTGGAATAGCAAATTTTTTCCCAAGGAAAAAATTCACTGTTCTGAATGTTTGATATTATGTGGTTTAGATATTTTACGTTCGATGAAATAGCATTCACTATTTTCATCCTTCGATAACGTGATATAAACGCTGAAATACAGACCATGTCACAATCATTAGAATGCAGAAAATAACTTAGTATACTAAGTGCAGACAAAAAATCCAAACACACCCAAAAGCTCCTTAAAATATTGCCCACCTAAATCAGTCTCATTTTATTAGAATTAATAGTTAAAATAAGTGAATACAAAATAAAACACTGAATACAGCTAGACAACTAGAAAACAACAGTATCAGCAAAACACTTTGTCTGATTATTTCTAAACTAGCTAAAATAAATTACAAACTAACAGTTCCTAACATCATGAGCTACTACAGTATATCATTAAATGAACTTTCACTTCAAGGAAATTATTAAAATGTACTTTAGAACACAAGTTCGCAGCCGCGGTGGTGCAGCGGTAGTGTTATTGCCTCACAGCAAGAGGTTCTCCTGTTCGATTCTCGGCTGGAGTGCCTTCTGTGTGGAGTCTGCATGTCCTCTCCGCGGTTGAGTGGCATTTGAAAGATATGCGTGAATGGGCGTGCCTTCACTGAAGGATGGGCGTTGGGCTGGCAACTCGGCACCATAAAAATCTACTGCCAGTCATTAGCGGATCGGAGTTCCACTGTGGCAACCCCTAACTGGAAAAAGCCAAAAAGATAAAAAAAAAACAAAACTTTAGAACACAAGTTCATAGCCATTCATGAAAGGCTACATCCATATAAAGTTACACAAATTGCTTTATTGATTAGAAACATAGGCAATTAAACTAGCCCTTTAATATCAGCTAAAAATACTACTCTAACAAACACCTAAAATTTGATAAATGGAAAATGCTGCTGCCTGATTTATGTTACATGACAAATATCTTGCATTGTAAGATTAAAAAACTTAGTTCATGAGGGTTTTGTCATTCATCAGAAACCTCATTCTCTAAATTTCAGTACAAAATATTTCATGCATCACACAGCAGATCTCCACATGTTCCATATTTAGCAATACTTTGCCCACATCATTAAGCTTTTATCACAAATCTGTTTCATTAAGCATTTATTGTAAATTTTTGCCCTTCACCAGTGACCAAAAGTAGTTAACACTACCCACAGCAACCCTATATTCTGTACCTAAAGTTAAACATAAGTACTGCATGTAAATCTACTGTAGTCAGTTCCTCTAACAGTAAATGCAACAAAAATACACTAAGTGCTACACACAAAAGAAAGAACAATGTTATTAAAACTATGAAAACAGCTTTATCTATAACACTCTACAGAAAAACAAACTGCTCATAACGCAGTGAAATCATATCTCTCACCCTAAAGTTAATAAATACATATATGTAATCAAAAACATGGCAAGTAAACATGTAAATAATAATTTATTTAAAAGATGAAAATAATCCCTTAGAAAGTCAGATAAAATGCTGCCATATTTGAAAAAAAAACAGAACAAAGAGAAAAGGTCTGAGTATTGCCCCCATCCAAAAATAGCAGAAAAAAACATGTATTCCAGTCTAAACCCCCAAAATAAAAAAGCGATTCACCTCTCAAGCCACAAACTGCATAAATCATAAACTGTAAAAGTACAGTAAAGAATACCTTACATTTATAAGATTAACACCTACCAGTGCCTTCTTATACTCACCAAACCCAAGAATATACTAAACATGAAAAACATGGCAAAATACTCCTTTCTTGCTCATATTTCATCCATACTGAAACCAAATCACAACAGCCAACTTGAAGAATTATGGCTTTCAAAAACATGCAACTGACCAGGTCAGAACCATCTGCCATGTTTCCAAGTACTCATATTGTTGCCATAAATTCTAACAGTTAGTACTTCAGGACTGCAAGTAAAAATCCTCACATTAATGATCTAATTTATATGAACTGTTAGGTAAGCTGTGCAATGCTCATCTGCATTTTCAGGTTCATAATATATTTTTTTTATTTTTAAAAAATAAAATTCTTTTTTTTAAATTCTTATTACCCAAACTGGTCTAGTATTATCATACAATGTGAGTTGTGATCCAATCAATTGAAAAGCATGAAAAAACACAAAAAATATTGGCTTAAAATAAATATCCCGACTAATACAAAATAAATCATATATATTTATAGCTCCACCCCTTGCCTACCAGCTCATTACTTTTTTCCCATAATAGAAACAAAACAGGTCTGAATAAATGCTTAATACAATTCCAAATTCTACACATTGCACATAAACGTATATAAAACATATATTTGTCATACTAGTTTATCAATATGTAAGTTATCACTTCACTATACTATAATGTGTGTATCGTTTGTCTTGGAATAAAGTGGCCTGAAGAGGTGTTTTATTGACTACTTCCAAGTTTCTGTGACTTTTACTTCTATTACCAATTGTAGAAGTATTTGTGGTTTATTTTGCAATTTTCTTCTTTTTCATTTATTAGTTTAAACATGATTTAGCACTCATGACCTTGTGCCATCACATCTGATCAATTGACATATTGAATATTGGATTCCAGTTTCCTCTCACAAATTCTAAGCCATACCAATTCATGTTGCTTGACTCTTTATAAAAAACAGCTAATCTTCTGACCTCCTTTATAATTCTAAGTATTTATTTTCCATATTTGCACCAGAGGAAGGACAGGGTTACCTATAGCATTCATTATCTTATGAACACGTAGCACATTTCTTATTTGCAAATACTGCCACCATCATAGCATATAATATTGAAAATTGGCTAACAGTTATTGCAATCATGTATTTGCTTTATAATATTCAAACATCCTGTATAAACCACCTTCCACTTTTAGCAACTACAAATCAAACGAGTTAATAGTGCATTTTGCATGTAGCTCTTGTTTCAATTCAGATCATTTTCCTTAGATGTGTCTATTTTACTTTAAATGTATTTTTTCTTAGAATTTTAAGAAAGTTCTTAGGGCCAGTTAACAAACATTTGTTTTGCATTCTTTCACTGTAATGGGAACAACTCTATCCGAATTATGAGAAAAGTTGAGATTCAGTTTATTTAATGCAAGCAGGACAGGGCAAGGTCTAATATATGTGAGCTACCAGACAAACCTATTCTGTGACCATTCGTTGTGTCCCACCTTTTCCACTTTACTTTAGTTAAACACAGTGGCTTTTGATCTATGGTCTTTATATAAATTTAACTTTAGAAGTTCTTTACAGGCGTACCTCATCTGCTCATAATAGTGAGCCCTACAAGATCATATTAGGAAGACCCTTCACTTACATTGATAGTATTTCAGTGAAACTCCCTTTCAGATCTTCCCACTCATTTTGTGCACACTACAATACATAGAGCAGTATGCCTCTTTTCCACATTACTTTTAAAATCATCAACATTGGGATGATATTACTGATCGCAGGCTACATTCTGCATTTTACTAAACCCCATCCTCTTTCTTTCCATACCTCCCCCTTGGCCCTTCCTCTGTGCCATCATTTTACATTTAGAGCAGCCTTGTAACTTAACACACCAAGTCATACTCAGTTTAAGTCTCTGGTTAAATACTTCCTAAATAATTTAGTGTGCATCAATATTTGCTATACCTTCTTCGTATCCCTAGATGTTCATCATTCTTACTACTGCAGTACCATTTTGGCTATGTGGGTTGTATCCTACCTAGGATACAACAATCAGCCAGCTTCACAAAGTTCTGATCATCTCCCACATCTAAACTCTGACTGCTTATTGTCCAGACCCTTGGGGGGAAATCAGCTTTCAAATTCAAAGTGTAGAAGAGTTTAGTACTTTCTTGCCACCTAATGAGGTAGCAGCTCTGAGGCTTCACAAGAGTAGCATTCGACTTCAAGCTTTATTTATGGCAGATATGTTCCCACAGGGGAAGCCTTCTACATACAAATTGTCGCCCTTTTAAGAAAACAATTCTGTGTTTTATTTTTTGACTAACAGTAGTATTTCCCCTTCAAGAAGCCTGATAATTTTTCACAGCATCGGAAGTTCCTTGTCAGGGACTGCTAGATTTAGTTTAGGCTTATTTCATATTTTTGGGGCTAAAAATATGTACTGCTTGTGAAAACTTTTTAAGGTTTGTGCAAATGTAAAAACTGGGAAGTGTATTTTCTGGGGACGAAACATTTGTGTATGTTTTAATTTTTGTGTAGACTTTCATGACTTTATAGTAAAAAGGGGACTGTGCAGGGAAGTATAAGTGTGTGTGCTTGTAAACACTTGTCTGACAGCTTATCTTCTGACTGACTCATTCCATCAGTGCTTACCAACATTCTGTCTTTTTTCTTGGCTACAGCATGGATACTTATACCAGTCCAGCTGGTTCTTCTCCCACTGTACCCAACAATGAAAAATCAAACAGCACAGTACCATGCTCTGTGCACCACCAGGGTGTCCAACAGTGCCCCAGCAATTGTTGAGTAAATCTTCAGTGGCCAGACCACTCGGTTGCTTCTCCACATTTGTCTTGTGTAGTTCTTTTAGCCACCACAGAAATAGATACAACCGTATCCTCTGTGTTTATTCTGCTGTCTGATACAGGCAAGGGAGAACAATCATCTTTGGGTCTGGGAGATAATCTAGGAGATGCTTCACAGAGTAGCCTATGAAAGTGACCCCTTGATACAGTTGAAATACCATCTCATATGTGGTCTTCTTCTAGAATGATACCTGCAAAGAAAAAAAACGAAAGGTTAGACATTGCTCATCTGAAGATATGTCTGTTTTTAAGGATAAATTTCTTATCTTAGCCAGACAGTTATTACAGGCTGTTAATACTAGTGCTCAGAAATCCTTATCTGAGGGGTATATTGGTAAGGAAATTCCTGGGGAAACTTTGTTAAAGGATTCTGACATTGACAGAGATATGACTTCTTCTCTTGCAGATTCCCAAGCTCAGAACTTTGAGTCTGAGGAAACTTGGTGTTCCCCACCTCCTTTGGAGGAATGTTCCTTTTCTCAGACTATTTCCAGGATGAATGAGGTGTTTTGTGGAAACAAATGAATATTTCTCCTTAACTGAGGAGATCAAAACAAAAAAAGCCTTTTTTTCTAACTAATTCACTGTTGCATTCCTCAAGGTATTTTATAGGCAGACAGCTAACCAGAGTAGATTGTATACATTCTCAAATTCAAGCAATCAAAACATAAAGCAGTCTTTCTTTGATCTTCTAAGCTGTCCAATTTATTCAGAGTAATGAGTGCTTTTGCCTATCAGACTTCATCAAATACAATGTCTCTTCCAGAAACAAAAAATACAATTTGAGTTGTTCAAACAGCCCTAAACAAGGAACTGTGGTAGAAAACAGGTTTTGTGACTGGGGATAAGGCTCTGATTCCTGACTGGCTTACAACTGGGCCTGCTGATTGGAGGGGAGGTCAAGTCCATAATTAGAATTAGAGTAATGGATTGACTAAAGGTTGGGTCAGCTAACTGGGTGGGAGGTCAATTCCCTAATTAGAATGTGAGTCATAAATTGGTTAGGCTGTTACTCATCTCCATCTCCTTGTTAAGAAAAAAGACCAATTCTCAATGTTATTATAAAAATGAAAAATTTTTTTTTTTACTGAAATATTTTCAGCTACTGAAAAATCATTTATTTTTGTAGGTTCATGGGAGCAACTTGTGTGCTGGAGTCAACATAAACCATGAATCAAGGGTGTCCACTTTTACAGGGCATCCAATGTCATATATCTATATGATGAATCTATCTGAAATTAAAGTGGAGTGAATAAAAACAGTAAAATAAGAGTGCCCATTTTATGCTGCTGGGGTTAACTAATTGAAAGCTCCATTCAATAGTAAAGTAAACTGTTTCACTTCTGAACCTAAGCTTCTTCAGATTACTGAAACTAGGGCAGTAGAAAGGAAACCTATAACAATCATAGAATCAGAAATTAAAAATACAAATTGCCATTAAAAAAACTGTGGTGAGGGAGTGTCATCACACATAAGCCAGAGTTGCCTGAAGCAGTTCAACAGATCTTTTTCATTTACCGCCAATGTGGTTGGTTTAACTTGCCTGTAAAACATTGCAAAATCTACTGGTGAGGCTCTTTTTGAAAAACCTAAAGTCTAAGCAATGATTGTCTCTGTGTCAGTTGCTTGAGTTAATCTTAGGGGTCTGGTTAATCTTCACCCCATTTCAAGTAGCCAAGCTCTCATTTTCTTGTGCCAGTCACTTATTTACAATGTCTGGCCACCGACTTTCTTTCCTTGGGAGATCCTGCCTTAAATGTAGAGGTTTGGGATCAGGTCCAAAGTGCAAGGCAAACCACAGACCTTGTTCCATTTTGTTTGAATTAATAGAAGGTCCAATGGTTGAGTTTTTTGAGTTGAAGGATGCTGTTGATTGAGCATTCATATTGAGTCCTTGTTTTTTGTAGACATTCAACCTGACTTGCCATTCAAGCTCTTATTTTCTAAGAGTGCATTCTTATTTCCATCTAGAGGCAAGCCCACAATTTTGTTAAGGACATGAAATTTAAACCTAGAGTGGTTCACTGTCTCAGTGATATGTTTTGCAAGATAATTTTTACTAATCCTGTGTCCAATATCAGAAACATGGTACGGCATACGTATTTTTAGTCTGTTAGTGGTTTTCCCAACATAGAATACTCCACATTTTATATACTGACCTCTGTAAACCAACATGTCTGTGTTACAGTCAGCTTTACACCCACTGTAGTATTTTTTCTTAGTGCTTGGTCAAGTGAAATGATTATCTCCTTAACTGAGGAGATATTATAATATGTTACAAGTAGGTATACCTCATTCTGCACCACCCCTTCTATTTTACTAGCTTTGGAAGATGTGTTCAATATTGCATGTAGTAATGTTGGCTCTCAACCTTTAGTCCTTAAAAAGGCATATAGACTTTATAAAGCTCCTCAAGCTAAAATATAGTCCTGTTTCATCATCTTAGATCAGATCCAGCTGACATCTGGACCACTTCACCAGCTGGAAACAGCTGTGGTGACTCCCTTTTGGCCCAGGCAACCTTGTTTTTCCCTTCTTGTAGAATTGGCCAGGGTCATTTACCACAAGCTTTCACACAGACTGAATCCACTCACACAACACAAGGTGAGTCTGACGCATCCCAATTTCAAACAACTTCAGCCAACTGTTTGGTTGTGTAAATTTTGATACTCTTTAGACACCTCTTTCATGGGGACATGCAGCAGGTACTAAAGGAGGAAAGAAAATCTGGTACTGGCAAATCTTATATTGGCAGGTGGAAAAGATTTTCTAGTTGGTGCATAGCCAGTAACCATGTCTCAATGAGGGCTTATGTACCACTTGTTTATTAATTTATTTGACCTTTGTTAACCGGATTGTTCCGACTGGGCAAGGAGCCCGTTTTCAGGGGAGGACTGAAGAGAAAAGCTCCAGCATATAACAATACAGAATGAAATAAAATACAATTATGAAATTCAAAGTAGAATACAAAATGCAATGCAATAATAAAAGTGTAAGGGATTACACATTATTTACAAACAAGTAATATAAGTTAACATTGGTAAGTACCAAGGCTGAGAGAGACAAAAATATTCAAAAGGGATAAGAACATTAATCTAATCCCTTGTATGTAGTAGTAGTTCAAAGCAGACCAAAAAAGTATACCAAGACAATATGTATGTAGTAGAAACTCAAAATATAGAGAAATCCCAAAGAAGAAGTGAGGGGAACAGAAGCAGTAGGTTAGGAGTGGGGCAAGACCAAGACTTAAGCAGGTTGTCTTTGAGTGTTTTTTTGAAGCTATAAGTGTTAGTGACTATTCTTAAGCAAAAGGGAAGTTTATTCCAGGCATTAGCGACTGAATAGTTGTAAAGAAGCTTACCAATGTTTTTATTAGGCTTCTGGATTTCTAAGAGGTGTTGATTGGTGATGTTGAAAGTACATTTTGGGGTTTCAGGAGAGATGAGGGTAAAGAGGGCTGGACAGAGGAAAGATTTATTTAGGACAGAATGAGTGAGGTGAAGCTGAAGAAGTAGTTGTTGTTGGAATTCAGGCCACTGCAGGTTTCTTAAAGCAAAACAGTGGTTGGAGCAGTAGGAAAAAGTGGCAGCAAATGTAGCAATTTTGTTATAAGTGGTTTCAAGTTTATCTGATAGATTGGATTGTATGTTAGTGAGGATAGAAGCAGCATAAAGTAGGGTGGACAATAGAAATGTCTTAGCTAGACAATGTTTAGCAACATTAGTGAGGTATTTTTTTTCTTGTACAACATCCCCAATTTTTAGAGGGTCTTTTTGATAGCCTGTTGTATGTGGATATCAAATTTTAATTGGTCAGCAATTATAACTCCAAGCAGTTTTGTATGAAGTTTGACTGAGATAATTGTGTTATTAAGGGATGTAACAGTGAAGGTGTTTTTGTGTTGCTGTATAAATTTTGGGAGGAAGAGGAGAAGTTTGTTATTTTTTTGGGTTGAGTAGGAGTTGATTACTGGTTAGCCATTTTTCTACAGAGAGGAGTGATTCTTGGGTAATTTTTGGCAAGGAGGTGGGGGAGATTGTCAGAACATGATATAATTGTGGAGTCACTGGTGTAGTGACTTAATGAGGAGTGAGGACAGGAGGTGTACAGGTTATTAGTAAAGATGTTAAAAAGCAGAGGTCCAAGAATGGAACTTTGAGGAACCCCTGTTTGAATAGGGAGGAAGGGGGAGGAGGCAGAGAGCCATCTGGCAGACTGGACTCTGTTAGAAAGGTAACTGCAGAACCACTGAATTGCAGAGTAGGAGAGGTTAAGGCTAAAAAGTAAAAGAGAAGGAGTTTATGGGAAATAGTGTCAAAGGCTTTAGACAGGTCAAGAAAAAGGCAATAGACTAGTTTGTTGTTGTCACTATATTTTGCAATGGTCTGTGTGAAAGAAATGAGTGCAGTAGATACGATGTGATGGGGGCAAAAGCCATGTTGGGTAGGGGTTAAGAGGTTTTCCTGTAAATGATGATTGATGAGCTGCCTGTGAATGCATTTTCCTAGTATTTTTGATAGGTGGATAGTATTGCAATAGGTCTGTAGCTAGAGGGATCAGTAGAATTACTACCTTTGTAAAGGGGTATAACATAATTTTTTCAGATTTTGGGAACTGTGTGTTCTTGGATGGATCTATTGACTAATACAGTGATGGGATATGCAATAGATTTAGCAGCAACTTTATTCTTAAATATGTGTGTGAATTACTTTCCTCTGGCCTTTTTTATTCTTCTGTCATGGTACATCTTGTGGCAATTTCATCATGTCTGCCCATGGAGCCTTCCCTTTCATCTCAGTTTTTGGTAGAACAGTTTCTGAAATAAGTTTTGGATCTTAGGTGCCTTGAATACAGTTGGCTCCTTCTTAGGATCTTAACTTTCTACTGGAAAATTTAACTATGTCTCCTTTTGATCCTACTCATCAGGTGGACTTAAGGATCATTACATGGAAGACTGCACTTATTACTAATCTGACATCTTCAAGAATAGTCTGTGAGTTGCAAGCTGTCATGGTGGGTGAGCCCTATCTGATCTTCTATAGCGATAGGATCACACACTAAGAACAAAGTCCTCATTCATGCTCAAAGTTGTGTCAGAATTTACTTTGAATCAAGACATTACTATCCCAGTGCTCTATATCAAAACCAGGTAGAAAGGAGGGTGCATACTTTGGGTATGCATAGGAAGCTCAGGTACTATCTTTACAGAACCAAGTCTTTTAGAAAAGTAGATCAGCTGTTTATTTCTTATGATGAGACAAAGAAAGGACAATCTGTGTCAAAACAGATTATTTCTAGGTGGTTGTCCTCAGCTATTGCCTTTTATTATTCACATCATGGCAAATCTATTCCATGCAGTATCAAGGCACATTTCACTTGATTCTTGTCATTTATGATGGCATACAGAAAATGGGGGGACTGTTGAAGCATTTTAGAGGCATCAACATGATTCTCTTCACTTACTTTTATAAAGCATTACAGATTGGATTCATTTTCCAGATTCAGGAGTCTTTGCATGGACCATTTCTGAGGGGCTCCTAGAACCTTATCCATCCTCCTCCCAGGTTTGATTGGCTTTGGTAATCAACCTAAACAGCCAAAAGTCTACTCTAGTAGTGAGAATGATGAAAAAATACAGTTGTGCAGGTTACAATTATCATAACAGTAGATGTTCAAATTCCTCACTGCTGCAGTAACTGCACTCACACCATTCCCCTACTTCTTTATATAGTTAGTTTGTAGGGATATAATGTTTTTGTTTACTGTTATAACTTTTAGAGGTCTAGGATGAAAAAGGTCTCTCTCTTTTTTTGGGGAAAGACAGTCCTGAAGCCTTTTACACTCTGACTGCTGATTTCCTTCGAAGGGGATGGCCAATCAGTAGTCAGCATGTAGGTGTGGGAGTGAGCCAAAGCTTTGTGAAGTGGGCTGGCTGTTGTATCTTAGGCAGAATATAACCCATACAGCCAAAGGCTACTGCAGCAGTAAGGAATTCAAACATCTACCATTATGATAAGTAACCTACACTGGTAATTTCACAAGATACACTTTCTACCTGCTAAAACAAAACAAAAAAAAAAAAACAGCTGAAGCATCTCAGGCTGCAATGCAACAAATGTCAGCCATCTAAAGACTCACACTTATCACTTTCCACACTAACTTCCCCTCATATCTGTATTACAATTCTACAAAACTTCAGACCTGCTCCCCTAGAGCTCATAGGTCTGCAGACACAAAGCCCTTGTTACTGTTGATTCTATAGCTAGGCTCACCAACACTGCACTCACCAGACATGACAAGGAGAGGAAAACAGTAATCTCTCTCTCCCTCTCTCTTGTACTAGGATTAGAGGCATCATGAGAGCTCTCAGGACTTTTCACTAATATCCTAAATATGAGTATGGCCCAGTGATTGCTCATGTAAGAGTAAATTACCATAGGTGTTCAAGCCTGGAGGAGATGCAATTAGACACTGTTGAGTTCTCCTCTTATGTCTTCAAAGAAGGAAATTTAGTAATCCTGATTGTTATCCTACCATCATAAAGTTTAAAGATAAAATAATTGACTTCAACAGTTGCTAGGTTATTTGTGTAATTCCAGGGGGTTGCAGTATATGTTTAACTTGGATGATATAGTTAACAGACCCTTCTGCTTTTCCAGGCATGGGCTTCACTTCTTTTATCATAGCTTTTTCTTACTCGTTAAAGATTTTGCTGCCCACAAAGTGTATTTGCTATGCTAAGTCCAGTTCATGGATATGTCTTTTGACAAATTCTTTTAAGATAATTTCAGGATAACACTACTCAATGCAAGTAATTACAACAGCAAAATGTCTGAGCTTGAGGCCTTCATAAACAAGTAAGATACAGATATTTCTTTAGTAAGAAACTCGGTTTTAGCATATAGATAACAAAACTTCCTTGATCAGGTTCGGTGCCTACCAAGTATTCAGGTCCTCAGGGAGCTGTGTAGGTGTATCCATATTTGTTAGGGTACTTATTGGATCATGACAAATTTTACATGATGCCATACTGGAACTTGTAGAGGTCCGGGTAACTCATAATAAAGACTGCCTACCATATCACTGTTAACTATAGGTGTCCATCTATGTCATCCTCTGAGCATACTGATATCTTCATCAGATTGAAAGCTTTTCCATCTAACCAAGTACATTTATTAAGGTTGACTTTAACTGCCCACTATAAACTGACATGCCTATACACCTAGCAAAAATATGCTCAAAGACTGCTTAGTTTTATTAACACTATTCCGTTGATCGAATTGTTCCTCCCTATGAGTGATAATCATCTTGACCTTGTCCTTATCAACTTCCTCCCTTCCTGTTCTGCTGTAAAAGCAGGTTTTCCTATGTCCAATAAAAGACACTCAACAAGTCACCCTTCATTGATTTTCAGGACTGAAAAGCACAATTGAAAAAAACATAAAACAGAAAAAAAACTCTTCTTTTTGCAGGAGGCAATCCTCCTGCTATACCTCCTACATCGGAGGTGTATACCAATGGTCACATTACCATAAGGAAAAGTAAAAAAAAAAAAAAAAAAAAGAACTCTGGAACTGCACTGCCAGTTCACACAATCCAAATAACTGAGATTTAACAATCCAAGATATATTAAAATTACAAAAATCCATTCAAATGAATATATTATAATGAAGTGTGGGTATATATGAGATCATTACCTCCTTAATAAAATCTAAACACACAGCAGTAACCTTCTTTATTAATACACACTTGAAAAAAGTACATTGGGATTATTCCAAAAGAAACCTCTTCCTATTGACAAATCTTGACAACAATAAATGGCACAGTTCTTCAAATAATCCATTACTTGCTAGCACTGCATACTCATCTGAGTTGTATTCCTTTATGAAAAGATATATCAACAAGTCTGTTCCCATTTATCACAAGAATAATGGTACATTCAGAGATTAGACTATATGGTTGAATCCCAATACAAGCACACTTTACATCCAAAACAAGAAATGTCAAAACATCTATAACTGATCTCAACTCTAAAAGGGAAATTAAACTAGTAAGTAAAATAAGAGGTTTTCCAGTTCGATCCTCGGTTGGGGTGCCTTCTGTGCAGAGTCTGCATGTCCTCCCTCTGGTCGTGTGGGCCTCCGGGTGCTCCGGTTTCCTCCCACATCCCAAAGACATGCTGTAGGTGGATTGGACACTCTAAATTGGCCCTAGGTGTGAGTGCATTCGTGTGTGTGTGTGCCTTCCTTGGAAGGTTGGGCACCACCCTGGCAACTCGACACCACAAAACTCTACTGGCAATCATGAGTGGACAGGTGATCTGCTCTGGTGACCCCTAACAAGGAAAAGCCGAAAGAAGAAGAAGAAACTAGTAAGTAAAATCGTCAACCACACCATAAAGGGGTACAAGGACAGGTATAGAGTTAAGGTTGCTACAAATTATTGAGGTAATTGTAAGGGCTTCTTCAGTTACATTAAGAAAATTAAAAATGATATCCATTACTGTATTAAACTTATTACCAATGGAGTCCCCCAGTCTAATACTGAAGTTATTGCTAATATCCATGGAGAGAAAAACAGTTCTACTTTCATGTCCATAATCGCCCTACTGCCACCCAACACATTTCTCATAAAATCTCATTGGACTAGGTAATGTCTGCACTTTCAAAACCACAAATATGAGCTCTATTACGTGATACTATTCCTGACTGTCAACTAGCAAGTGGCAAACACCACCTAGCTAAAGCCTTGTGATGCATAATGTTTGCAGCTAAAGTGGTGCCAATGTTTGTTTTTCATTTATACAAATGTAAGATTGCTTATGTCATATGTGATAATTTAACAAAAAAACATGCTATACTCATGATCAGAAATGAATTAAAAAATATTTTTGCAGGTGAACATTCCCCTGTACCTTCAGTCTATAAATATATACTGTCTCAAAGGTCACAAATACTTATAGAGAGTATGTTTACAGACACAGTCTGTATTCAACTGTCTCTCACTAAAATGCACAATTAGTGTTCAGCTGTGAGCAAATGAAATGCAAACTGATGATAAAGAATGAGAACTTTGACTTAACATTCTGTCAGCACTGTCTCCCCTCTAATTTTGAAGTGGAGAAAACTAGTCAAGCAGTGAAGAATCTTTCTAGAAGCCTAAGTTTATCTGTGAACCATATTCAATAAAGTCTACACACTGTCTACACTGTGTACACAATATGTATTCAAGAACATTCTTATCACATTTTTTGTGTTTTCTAGTCACACAGAAAGATTACATTAAGTGTACATGTAGTCTACACTTTGTGGTAACCTTTATGAATCCCTGTCAGTATTTAAAGCTGCAAGAATATCAGTAGGAAAACTGAAATTAGGAGGAAAAAGGTATGAGTTATGTTTGTGTTGCCTGTTCACTCAGAACGGTGTATACGTAGTGTACAATATATGCATTATTGAATCCTGGGGAGTATTTAACATGATTTCCACATTCTGGCCCATAGCAACCTCTATATTACTTGATGCTGTGAAGGTCAGGTGCTTGGTTACAGACACTTCCCTTATCAGCCTTCAATGACTCTATCCCTTACCCTGACCAAACCCAACTACTGTCTTCTCTGTGCATAACAATTTCCCAAACAATTTTAAGTGAATCAGTAAATTAGTATTTGTTTTCAATTGAGGTCACAGAATCTAGAATCCACCTGGTCAAGTCTTTTATTTATCTTACCAAAAAGAAAGTTTTATTTTAGAAAAAATATTTAAATATTGGTCATCTAACAATTTATTACAAAATATTTTCATTGTGAAGGTCTCATTCTTCTTCACAGAGAAAGAAAGGATTCGTTAGTTTTACCTGTTTTTGGTTTTTTGTCTTTGACCAGAATTGAAGAGGACATTATGCGAGACTTTCTCAGCTGAGCATTCATCATCTCTTGCATTCTTTAATTACTGTATTGTTACGATTTAAACAGATAATACCAATCCTAATATATAGCAGTTTGAGAGACTTGAGTCTAAGCAGAATTTTAAACATCATTTTATACCTGTATAGAACATGATGCATCCTCAGGAAAATTGTTGAACACTGAGGCAAAAAGTAGAAAAAAACAATCTTCCTTTAGGAAGGTCTTCCTTAGAGATCTGCTTGCAACCCTTTAACAGTTTGAGATTTTCTTTGATTTAATCTATATGGTGAGTTCTAAAAAGTCAAACACTGTGGCTATACTGATTTGAGTGAGTGTGTGTGTGTGTGTGTGTGTGTGTGTGTGTGTGTGTGTGTGTGTGTGTGTATGTTCTTGTAGTGACATCATTAAAATACTGCTTTTATGTCAAACCAGAATTAATCAGCTAAAAGCATGGCATGTATCCCCCCATGCTTTGACAACTATATAATTCACATGAAAAAGGCTAAAGTTGGACTAAACCTAATAATAATAATAATAATAATAATAATAATAATAATAATAATAATAACACATTGTATGAAGTACAGCATTTTCCATTTGAATGTGTTTGAGCTGCAGATGTTGCTACATGCACAGTTCTAAAAAAAATACACAGTAAAGCAATTAAACAATTGTAAATAAAAACAATAGTACCCCGAGGTAAAACACAGGAGATGATAAGCTGCAGTAAGATCAGAGAACTATAAGGAAGAGATAAATAAGTTATTT
Source organism: Protopterus annectens (assembly GCF_019279795.1). Lineage (NCBI taxonomy): Eukaryota > Metazoa > Chordata > Ceratodontiformes > Protopteridae > Protopterus > Protopterus annectens. Next base: position 687,459,302 of record NC_056735.1, read on the forward strand.
CAAAATCTGGAAGATGAACTAATGGTGCAAAAAAGCATCTGACTATGTCAGACACTTGGATAAAACTACTCATAGAACAAAGGCAATGCACAAAAAGCTAATGAAAGCATTGGAGTAGCTCACAGGGGTACTTAAGCGGATGTACACAATGGATATAATATCAGTGCAGCTAGAGAGGAAAGAAGGAAGGAAGGATATGGTAGAGAACCAGGACAGAATCAGTGATTCTTACGACATAGGGGACTTCATGACATCCATGCCATGCTTCCTAAATTATTTTCATTGAATAAGAAGCCCCTAGCAGTAGCTCTGTTGAGGAAGAACAATATGGCCAAGAAAATGATATAGACAGAAAAGTGTTATCTAAATTATAAATAATAGCAATGTAGTCCTAGATAATATACAGGTGTGAATTTGGATGTTTTTGCCAATAAGAATGCCATGCTTAGTAGTTGGTAGAGAATAGTATGATTTTCTGATGGAGGTTGTGGCCAATTTAAAACCTGAATGACTGTCATCCAGTAGCTTAGCAGAACATAATACTTCTGTATGAAAGTTAGCAAGCTTATTTTTTATGTTTTTCTAATAATTTTTTGCCTCATCCACTCTGCAGCCATGAAACCTATGTTTTTGGCTCTTAGCATCCTGGCACACTGAAAGAGGGAAGTGAAACTTGGAACTGCAACCATTATTCATTAAATTTTAAGAGGTTTTTATATGATTCACTGGACAGACAGCATGGTGCAATGCTCACTATGCTAAGGCAGTGCATGTGCATGTAGGTGTATACCTACAATGCTCAGTTGGAGTGTTGTACACTTTTTATTGGTCTTGGCCTTCACAGAGTTCCTTTTCCAGGAGATGCACTTTTGGGCCTTCCCTCAGAGAGACACAGTATATCCACCCTCCCCTGGATGGACAAATAGACATTGAGCATTTGCATCCATATCTAGGTAGTTCTTCCAGCTCCTAGGGTGTTTAGAAAACTTGGCTTGTCTATAATTTAGGCAGGGTCAAAACATCTATGTTATGTAGTTTTCTACCATTACTTCTCATTTTGATAAGACTGCATTGAAACTTCAAGGACAGGGTTCACACTGTCTATAAAAATGTTCATTATTTTCCGCTTTACTCGTGTTGGTAAATTAAAATCAAATATTAACTCTAGGGCTTACACTGACTGTAAAAATTCTGTAATTTAGTAAATTAGTTTGAGTCCTGTCTAAGAGATATTGCTGTTTCTATGAAGGATTACACGCACGCACACACACACACACACACACACACACACACACACACACACACACACACACACACACACACAGTCATATATGATGTTGATCCTTATTATGTATTAATGTGTTTAATGACAGTTTGCAAATAGAATTTTTAGCAAACACTTGTGTGTTTTTCTTTTCAAGAAGGGCTTTATTTAGGCACAGTTCTATAAACAAATTGAAAGGTTAAACAGAAACAGATTATTTTGATAATGTTTTGTAAAACTGCTTTAATAGCCTGGGATATTTTGCTATATACGTGTAGAATAATAGTGATCAGGGAAGGATTTAAAGGATATTTAATTTTTTTCTTAATTTTATTTACTTTTTTAATTTTAGAGGAATCTGTAACACTTTATAATGGCATGACATTTATATATAAATTCTGCTTGTTACAGTTGAATTATTGCATTAACTAATTACAAAACTGATGTTATAAAATCATGATTAATTATGCCAAAGTTTGTCAAATTATGAGACCAGCCTCCCTGCGGTGGCCTGGCACTGTTTTATGAAAGGCCAAAGGAAGTTTGAAAAATAACTGTATATTTGAAATATTAACTCTTCAGGAATATTTTATGTAGTACCAGGATAATGAGTAAGAGCAGTCATCAATGAAAATATGTATCTGTAAATCAGTGGCAAAAGAATATGTCATGCCAAATCTAGGCCATTTCAAGTGTGTGTGTGTGTGTGTGTGTGTGTGTGTGTGTGTGCGTGCACTTGTGGGTGTTTTGGGGAGTTATTTTATTTTTCTATTTTTGTACAGTCCAGCATATTTGGACAAGCCCTGTGTACTTTATCTATAGTTAGAAGAGGCACAACGGATATTCTTATGTTTGATTAAGGTTCTGTATAATGGAGCCTAACAGCCTTTGCTCTGTGTTATACAGTTTCATATTTTATCAAAACTTACAGAATATCTAAACACTGGGTTCATCACAGGTGCCAGAGTCTCAAGAGCTCAAAAATCAGTGACTCAAAGCCAGGGACTCAAGAAACACGTAGCCCAGTCAGGCTGCTTCTCATGCTTGAATTTTAATATGAGCTCAGTCAAGCAGCCAGGGGGTGCACTGAATGTGCTACAACTCAAATATTAGTTTGGGAAAGCAGCTGTGGAGGAAAAAGCTGAAGGGAGGTTTATAACTAGGGAATGGGTAGGGGGTTAAAGTATTAAGGAACAGGAGGGGGATTTTAGGGTTAGGAAGCAAGAAGGGAGTTTTAGTGTAAGGGATCAGAAAGGGACTTTTAGGTTTAGGGAGTGATTAGAAAATTTAGATATAGGGAGGGGGGAAAGGACTTTTACTTTTGGGGGGGTGGAGATTTAGGTTTAGGAACTGAGTGGGGTTATGGAATGGGAGTGAATATTTAGGGTAGGGGATTGAGAAGTTGGGTTGGGCACTGTGTAGGAGATTTAGGTTTAGGATTTAGGTTCTGGTAGGACTATGTAGTTCACAGGGTCAGGTGTTGAGAGGCCTATGTACAACTGGGAGACTGGAGTAGTGGGAGTTAGAACACTTGCTTTTTCAAACAGGTGACAGCAAGCAGGTGTAATGTGAGCTACAAGCATGCAAGCACCTGTTTGGACCCAGAACTTGGACCGAAGCTCCAAAGGCAGTGGTATTTTCATATTCATAAAGGATGCACTCACCTCCAGACTGGTAACACAACATAATGCATCTGAGATACTTCAGGTGCAGCTAACATTGGGTAAGACAGCAATTCAGGTCATAGCCTGCTGTAGGTCCCCAACCATGTCCCAAGACTCACTCTCTACGTTCCTAAGCACCCTGGAGAATATTAGGGTCCAACCTAACACTCTTCTACTGGGCGACTTCAACTACCCCTCCCTTAACTGGGAAAACTATTCATGTGCCAATACACTTGCCCGACGTTTCCTGGAATTCATTAATTTCAATGCCCTGGACCAGCTTGTTATTACTCCCACTAGAGGTAGCAACATCCTTGACCTGGTCATTACTAACATGGGTGACCATTGCTCTACACCAGTAGTCAACTCTTCCTTGTTTAGATCTGACCACAAACTAATCACCTTGGAAATCCTCAATTCCCCCCCTCCAAAGGTAACCGCAATGAACAACTTCTCCAAAGCTAACTTTGGGCTCCTAAAAACAGAGGTGGCTAACTTCACAGCACCCATGCAAATGGAGAATAGTTGCATGACTGCCAAATCATACACCAATGCACTGTATGAACATGTACACAAATGCATGGATCTCGTCATACACAATAGAACCAAGATGCTGTCCTCCAAAAAAAAAGGAAGCCCACCTGGTGGTCCTCTGCCATAAACAAACTCTACAACTGAAGGAGAAAACTGATGCAGTATAAGGTGAAGTCCCAAGGCTGGAAAAACTCCCTTATCAGCCTCAACAAAATGTTGAGATCCCTCATCTAATCCTCTAAAGCTAGCTATGAAAACAGAATTGCAGCAGATAGTAAAGACAACCACAAGGTCTTTTACAGTTATGCAAAGAATCTCCATGGCGATACCTAGATTTGCTCTGATGTACTGCACAATGGTACCTCCTATACTGAGCCAGCAGATATTGACAATATACTGGCCGACAGATTCGGTGCCAACTTTACCCCACCCCCCAAAGGACCAGTCACAATACCAGTAGATTGCCAGGCACCCAGTATTACTGTTGCACAGGTTAAAACAGCACTGTCTAAGGCCAAGAATACAGCTTCTATGGGACCTGACAGTATCCCTGGCTGTGTTCTACATGAACTACAGAGTGAACTGGCACCTCACCTTTGTGCCCTGTTTAGTCACAGCCTCACCTCAGGCTTTGTCCCTACCGAATGGCGCACTGCTGCAGTCATCCCTCTCCACAAAGGAGGAGTGACTACAGACCCTGGCAACTATAACCCCATTAGCCTGACAAGTCTGATATGCAAAGCTATGGAACGCATCTTCATGGACCTAATAAACAAGGATAAAGGGAATCTCCAAACTCTGGATCCCACACAGTTTGGTTTTGGGAAGGGTAGATCATGCCTGCTCAACTTGGTCGACTTCTTTGAGTCAGTCACCAGAGCTGTGGATGAAGGCAAGATAGTTCTTACAGAAAACCAAAACGGACCAGCACATTTAGGATGTAAAATAGTAGTTTATTGCTTAACTAATTACAAAATTGATGTTATGAAATCATGATTAATTATGCCAAAGTTTGTCAGATTATGAGACCAGCCTCCCTGCGGTGGCCTGGCACTGTTTTATGAAAGGCCAAAGGAAGTTTGAAAAATAACTGTATATTTGAAATATTAACTCTTCAGGAATATTTTATGTAGTACCAGGATAATGAGTAAGAGTAGTCATCAATGAAAATATGTATCTGTAAATCAGTGGCAAAAGAATATGTCATGCCAAATCTAGGCCATTTCAAGTGTGTGTGTGTGTGTGTGTGTGTGTGTGTGTGCGTGCACTTGTGAGTGTTTTGGGGAGTTATTTTATTTTTCTATTTTTGTACAGTCCAGCATATGTGGACAAGCCCTGTGTACTTTATCTATAGTTAGAGGAGGCACAAGGGATATTCTTATGTTTGATTAAGGTTCTGTATAATGGAGCCTGACAGCCTTTGCTCTGTGTTATACAGTTTAATATTTTATCAAAACTTACAGAATATCTAAACACTGGGTTCATCACAGGTGCCAGAGTCTCAAGAGCTCAAAAATCAGTGACTCAAAGCCAGGGACTCAAGAAACACTTAGCTCAGTCAGGCTGCTTCTCATGCTTGAATTTTAATATGAGCACAGTCAAGCAGCCAGGGGGTGCACTGAATGTGCTACAACTCAAATATTAGTTTGGGAAAGCAGCTGTGGAGGAAAAAGCTGAAGGGAGGTTTATAACTAGGGAATGGGTAGGGGGTTAAAGTATTAAGGAACAGGAGGGGATTTAGGGTTAGAAGCAAGAAGGGAGTTTTAGTGTAAGGGATCAGAAAGGGACTTTTAGGTTTAGGGAGTGATTAGAGAATTTAGATATAGGGAGGGAGGAAAGGACTTTTACTTTTGGGGGGGTGGAGATTTAGGTTTAGGAACTGAGTGGGGTTATGGAATGGGAGTGAATATTTAGGGTAGGGGATTGAGAAGTTGGGTTGGGCACTGTGTAGGAGATTTAGGTTTAGGATTTAGGTTCTGGTAGGACTATGTAGTTCACAGGGTCAGGTGTTGAGAGGCCTATGTACAACTGGGAGACTGGGGTAGTGGGAGTTAGAACACTTGCTTTTTCAAGCAAGTGACAGCAAGCAGGTGTAATGTGAGCTACAAGCATGCAAGCACCTGTTCGGACCCAGAACTTGGACCGAAGCTCCAAAGGCAGGGGTATTTCCATATTCATAAAGGATGCACTCACCTCCAGACTGGTAACACAACATAATGCATCTGAGATACTTCAGGTGCAGCTAACATTGGGTAAGACAGCAATTCAGGTCATAGCCTGCTGTAGGTCCCCAACCATGTCCCAAGACTCACACTCTATGTTCCTAAGCACCCTGGGGAATATTAGGGTCCAACCTAACACTCTTCTACTGGGCGACTTCAACTACCCCTCCCTTAACTGGGAAAACTATTCATGTGCCAATACACTTGCCCGGCGTTTCCTGGAATTCATTAATTTCAATGCCCTGGACCAGCTTGTTATTACTCCCACTAGAGGTAGCAACATCCTTGACCTGGTCATTACTAACATGGGTGACCATTGCTCTACACCAGTAGTCAACTCCTCCTTGTTTAGATCTGACCACAAACTAATCACCTTGGAAATCCTCAATCCCCCCCCCCCAAAAAGGTAACCGCAATGAACAACTTCTCCAAAGCTAACTTTGAGCTCCTAAAAACAGAGGTGGCTAACCTCACAGCACCCATACAAATGGAGAATAGTTGCATGACTGCCGAATCATACACCAATGCACTGTATGAACATGTACACAAATGCATGGATCTCGTCATACACAATAGAACCAAGATGCTCTCCTCCAAAAAAAAAGGAAGCCCACCTGGTGGTCCTCTGCCATAAACAAACTCTACAACTGAAGGAGAAAACTGATGCAGTATAAGGTGAAGTCCCAAGGCTGGAAAAACTCCCTTATCAGCCTCAACAAAAAGTTGAGATCCCTCATCTAATCCTCTAAAGCTAGCTATGAAAACAGAATTGCAGCAGATAGTAAAGACAACCACAAGGTCTTTTACAGTTATGCAAGGAATCTCCATGGTGATACCTAGATTTGCTCTGATGTACTGCACAATGGTACCTCCTATACTGAGCCAGCAGATATTGACAATATACTGGCCGACAGATTAGGTGCCAACTTTACCCCTCCCCCAAAGGACCAGTCACAATACCAGTAGATTGCCAGGCACCCAGTATTACTGTTGCACAGGTTAAAACAGCACTGTCTAAGGCCAAGAATACAGCTTATATGGGACTTGATAATATCCCTGGCTGTGTTCTACATGAACTACAGAGTGAACTGGCACCTCACCTTTGTGCCCTGTTTAGTCACAGCCTCACCTCAGGCTTTGTCCCTACAGAATGGCGCACTGCTGCAGTCATCCCTCTCCACAAAGTAGGAGCAACTACAGACCCTGGGAACTATCACCCCATTAGCCTGACAAGTCTGATATGCAAAGCTATGGAACGCATATTCATGGACCTAATAAACAAGGATAAAGGGAATCTCCAAACTCTGTATCCCACACAGTTTAGTTTTGGGAAGGGTAGATCATGTCTGCTCAACTTGGTCAACTTCTTTGAGCCAGTCACCAGAGCTGTGGATGAAGGCAAGGTCATTCATACAGCCTACCTTGATCTGGCTAAGGCCTTTGATACCATTCCCCACTCAGGAATCATCAGGTGTTTCAGCTATATGGCGATTCTGATTGCCCATGACTTTTACGTTTGAAGTCGTTTTAATGGACAATTTCAGGTCAATAAAGCCAAACCCCACTAGCTATGGATATGCATATTTCGGCCTTGTTATGACCTCATCAGCATAGCACAAGCAGCAAGGTCGAAATATGCATATCCATAGCTAGTGGGGTTTGGTTTTATTGGCCTGAAATTGTCCATTAAAACAACTTCAAACATAAAAGTCATGGGCAGTCAGAATCGCCATATAGCTGAAACACCTGATGTTCATAAGGGTCATTTGCATATATCCCATGTGCCTCTGTTACAGGAGTTTTGGGAGGTCACTCATTTGAAGTTCTAGCTTGGCTGGAGTTTTCATTTAGTTTTACTGATTGGTTTTGCAGTGTGACCTTCTAACTCTTTGTTTTAATTTGTTAGTTGGGATATTTTGCAGTCACCCTAATGATAATGGACATCAGCTGGGTATAACAACCCTGTGTTTCTCATGCTTAGGCAAACGCCCTGCTTGTGCTATACTGATGAGGTCATAATAAAGCTGAAATATGCATGTCCATAGCTAGTGGGGTTTGGCTTTATTGGCCTAAAATTGTCCATTAATAAGACTTTAAATGTAAAAGTCATGGGCAATCAGAATCGCCATGTAGCTGAAACACCTGATGTTCATAAAGGTCATTTGCTTATATCCCATGTGCCTCTGTTACAGGAGGTTTTTGAGGTCACTCATTTGAAGTTCTAGCTTGGCTGGAGTTTTCATTTAGTTTTTACTGATTGTTTTTTCAGTGTGACATTCTAACTCTTTGTTCCACTCAGGAATCATAGAAAAACTCACTAAGCTAGGCATCAACCCCTATATCACTGGGTGGGTTGCAAACTGGCGCACAGATAGAACCCACAGTGTGAAAGTAGCTGACTCCAAGTCAGACTGCTGACCAGTCAAGAGTGGAGTCCCACAGAGATCGGTCCTGGGTTCTCTTCTGTTTGGTATCTACTTCTCAGAAGTCCAGGCCAACACGAAAGGACTCTGGCTGACAAAGTTCGCAGATGATTGCAAGTTGGGAGCTATTATTAACTCCCCAAGTGATGTTGACATCCTACAGAAGGGCCTCACTGAGAACAATGACTGGTGTCAGAACCATGGCCTTAAGTTCAATGCCAAAAAATGTGTCATCATCCCCTTTGGGAAAAACCCATTTCCCATGAATTTTTTTGTTTTTTTATTTTATTTTTGCATTTGTTGGTAGACTAGTCCCAACTTGGACAGTCCATTTCATCAGTGGAGCCGGGGAGAAAACTCCATATGAGCAAAAAAACACACACACAGGAGAATAGATAAGAAGGCTGCTTTCAAGGTCACATGAACAATAAAAAGGTTATACAGATAGTTTAAGTAAGGATGGTAGTCCACTGATCACAGAAGGCGTTATAAGAGATCTGGGAACACAGGTTGACAGCAACCTCTCTTTTGACCACCACATTGCCACTGTGGACAGAAAGTCTTCTATGTGGCACATCTCATTACTAAGGGTTTTGCATCCAGGAAGAAAGACGTCATTGTCTCCCTCTACTCTTCCCTCATTAGGCCAATCATCGAGTGCAATGCCCATTTGGCATGTACCTCACCAGACACCTGCAACAACTGGAAAGGTTGCAAAAGTACCTCACAAAGAGGATCCTAGGCCTTAAACACTTGTCCTATATGGACAGACAAAAAACTCCATCTATTCTCTGTCTCATGGTGCCTACTTAGAGGCGATCTCTGCTTGACTTACAAAGCAATGTCTGACCCAGCTCTGTTAGAAATGCTACATCTAAAGAAATCCCAATCCCTCCACACCACATACTCCAGAGACCTCAACCTCATTACCACAATCAACAGAACGTGCTGGAGGGACAGGTTCATAACCCAGAGACTGCCTATACTATGGAATAGACTTCCCATACATGTCAAATAGAGCGCCTCGTTGGCCCTTTTCAAGAGAAATTTTGATGAGAGTATGGGAAATAGAAAATTCACCCCGGGGATCACTCCAGTGGCTCTACTCAACAGAGGCACTGGGAACTAAGGTCGGGTGGCATGATAAGGTAATCCTATGAGCTAGGCTTGTAAAGGCTCCAGGGCCATTAGCATAGTACACCCTTATGAACCTATAGTAATATGATTATATTTTTGTATAATTTTTGCCAGTCTCTGTTTTTAAAGTGTTTGTAAGCAGTATCCGACATTTCTACTGGAAGTGGGATGAATTATATGGTATTTGGAATTTAAATTTTATGCTAATTAGATGCCCAGATTTTTAGCTGAATCTACCTACTTTTCTAGGGCCCTTGTACCTATTTTTAATTTCTGCAGGTTGAAAAGTATGATCCTGTGAGAAAGGCTGGCTGTTTTCCTAGAAGACAACAATCTCCACTATAACCAGAATGGGTTCAAGGACATAAGAATCTGACAAAAAAATCTGATCTAGTTTTATGATTGATTTATAAAACTTGAAAAGATAATATTGGTAAATATTGTATACCTGTCCTTCAGCAAGATCTTTAACTTGGTGCTTCACAAAAGACTAGTAGGAAAACTAGAAGCCTTGAGCAGTAGGGTAACTGCCCTGGGCTCAAAGGGTTAAAGGGGCCCAATCAGCTGCTCTGGATATATTTAATGCAATACTGGCTTTTAAAGGCCCTTATTGCATTTGCAGTCAAACCTGAGAGCTGTAACACTCCGTGTGTGGTCCAAACTGTAGCAACTGATTGCTGCATTATACAAGGAATTGCTACAATAGTTCAAAAGATAGAAAAAAAACTGTAGTAACAGTTTGCTACAGTTTAAAAGAAGATTTAAAAGAAGATTTTTTTAAGTAAAATATGAGTGCTGTAGCACTCAGTGTAGTTATGCAGTCAGTGTATAAACTGTCTGTAGCAACTCTTTGCTACATTTGTAGCAAGCAGTTTGCCACAGTTTAAATTAAGAAGAAATTATTTTTTTAAATAAAATGTTGGAAAGGAGGATCAGGGGTAGGAGAAAGAAAGAGGACCTAAATGGTTGGGGCAGGAGTGAGGTGTGGGACGTGTCATGCATCTGACCACCTGGTTGGTGTTCCAGTAGAAAGAACTGATTTTTTTTTTTTGCTCTTCAATTTTTCTTCTTGCTGATCATTTAAAGAGCTAGACCTGGCACAGAGCAGTGGTTGAGCCAGCTACACTTTTGGAATTGGGTAGGATTAAGACTAAAGAACTGGATTTCTGCTGGTTGAATGACAGGAGACAAAGGGATGTGGCGGATAATGTCAGGAATAATAGAGGTGATTAATGGAGTCCTACAGGTATCAGTGCTGGGTCCAATACTCTTCAACTGGTACTTTTCAGACACATCTGTGGGAACAGGTAACAGGTTCAACTTCCTTGCTGATTACACAAAGTTAGGGAAAGTAGTGAAGATTGAAGGTAAGAGTCTGAGGAGGGATTTGAAAAGGCTGCTGAAAGGAGGCAGTTGAGATTCATGGTGAACTTCTCCAAAGCACTGCACCTGATCTGGAGCAGTTCTAGTGTGGTTTAACAGCTGGGAAGAGTAGAACTATAGCAACAGATCAAGAAAAGGATAAGGAAGAGTTGATCACACCTGGACTGGGCTACCAGTGCAAAGTTGGAGGACAATGGCGATAGCAAATAAAATGCTGTGTGGTATCCTCATAAACACCAGAAGCAAACAGATAATTCTTCCATGTACCATGCACAGTTCGAGAGTCTATACCAGGAGAACGATATTAGACTTAAGGAAGTCTGTCCAGGAAAAAGCCACTGGAAGGGCACTCTAGAAGGAGTAGAAAGGATATGACCAGAGACTAAAGAGCTAAAGAACTTCCCACTTTTGAACATAAGAATTAAGACATGCATAATATTGGTGTACAAGATCAAATCATGGACGTGTGAAGAGAAACAAAAAGGTGAATGGGGGGGTGAAGGTAACAAACTCTAAGAATCAACTACACGCTGTATATGCAAAAAAATTCTTCTCAGAAAGGGATATGGACTCATAGAATAAATGGAGTATTCTACCAGAATGGAGTATAGTGATGCAATCCATGGAAGCATTCAAGGGGCACAGGATTAATGTTAAAAAAGTGAGTAGAAAGAGAGGAAAGGAGCAGAGGTACAAAAACGAATGTTCTTAAAATGTAGGCCGCATATCCTTATTGTCTCCTTCTGCTGTCAAGCAAATAAGATATAAAGTGGGTAAGAGAAGTAGTCTCCAGAGTTAACACTACAAATGTTTTTAACTTTGCCCCAAGTCCATAACCAGCTCCAGACACCCCCAAAAGTTAGTTTCACATAGCTATGATTTTTATTCACCAAATTTTACCACCTAAGTTATTTTACCCATTGGTCCCTCAGAGCTGGCTGAGGATTTTTGCTCACATTATTTCATGTCCTAAATAAAGACCAGAGGAGACCTATACTTGATTTGACAAGCCTCAATGGTTTGATAAAGACAAAGAAGATGTTGATCTTTTACATTCTTTTTCTTATGCATATTGGTTGGAAGTTTTGATATGAAGGATTCCTATTGCTATACCTCAGTTCAGTAGATCCAGAGACAGTTTACGGTTTTGTACAGGGATTATTACTACCAGTTCGGAGTTACTGCACTCAAGGGGTTTATCAAGTCTGTAGCTCCAGTTTTTTGTACACCTAAAGCTTCACGGGATCCATGTTTATTCTTAGCCAGATGATGGTGTGAGCACAATATGATTCATCTCTCATTCTTTTTGGAAATTGCCTTTTCCACATTGTAGTCTTTGAACATCCTATTTTTCAAATTTGCTAAAATCAAATGAGAAATAAAATTTCTCCCAATGAAGAATGCTGGAGTAAAATCTGGGGTTCCTATTGGAAAATCGAATTTTCAATTGTTAGAATCACTAAAGGTCAACCTTTAATGATCGAACAATTGAAACTTTGAAATCTTCAAAGTAAACAAAAAGAAAAAGAAAAAGTAAAGCATGTAGGCAGGGGGGCAAGCCCCCCTGCACCCCCACACCCCCCGCTACTTAAATATACCAACTCCAAGATCACGCTACAGTGTAGGAAAGGAAAATCTTCCCTTTCCACACCATAGTACATTAAAGTATGATCTTGGAGTAGGTATATTTATGTAGCGGGAGGTGTGAGAGCATGCCCCCCCTGCTTTAAACCGTCAGGGTACATTTTCTTTCTTTTCTTTTTTTTTTTTTAATTTTGAAGTTATGGAACTTTGATCATATGGTGTCGACCATATGGTATTCGAAGTTCTGTAACTTCGTGTTTGTAATAGGTAACAGTAAAATCTTGCTGTGCTAGGCGCTGGGTGATAGACTCTTAATATGAGAAGTGTCTCCCTGCTTCAGAGGCCTTCAAAAAACAGAAAGGATAAACGCTGATTTGAATTTACAAATACACTGCAGTTTAAGCTTTCTATCCGCTTTATATAATTTAGCTTTAGAACCGCATTTTTGTGGGAATTCAAGATTGAGTGACTTTGACTTTTTAAATCACATGACATGGCAGTGAGAAAATGGAGAATTCTGTACTAAAATAATCATTGATTCATTCATTTTTCAGTTATCAATTTAGTCTAATTTAGGGTGGGGGTGGAGGGGCTAAGTCTCTCCTAGCAATCGGTGAGTATGAGGCACAGAAACTAGGCTTGGATGGGGTGCAATACCATATCAAGATGCACATGCAGACACAAACGCACACACTTTCTCACACATGGTATGCATACCTACAGACAACATGGAAGACTTCCATCTCAACTATGAAATGTCACTGGGATGTCGGAAGAAACCACAGCATACCTCTGAGCTGTACATACTCTACCTTTGAAACTCACATTTACTGAAACAGCATTGAAACTCACATTCAAAGAAAATGCATCTGGCAGTGGCAGGTTAAGTTTACCTTTGGGCTGTTTTCAAACCATAGGCCCCTTGCACACATTTTTAGGGCCATGCAAACATTCGTTGATTTACCTTACTGATTGTATTAATTATAATATATAAATTGAATTATATCCCTTGTATAATATAGCACCGCTTGTTAGAATATATTTTAAAGTTATAGTTTTGAACATTTTTCCAGTAAGCAATGAAACAAAACATAAGAACCAATAATGACAAACTGCCCACTTCAGAACATTTCAACCATAAAAGGCCACTCAGACGTCTGCCATTACAATCCACCAATATTAGTCAATATACACAATCTCTGCAGAAGTAAAAGTCATCCAAATAACTCTACATTAAAGATAAATGAAACTAATGAAGAGGTTGTTGCTAGAAAACAACTTTATATTTCAGTGTTTCGTCTACAAATTCAGTGCCGACTGCCCTCAAAGAATAAATTGCCTATGTTACATTAAAAAAATGGTAAGCAGGTATATTGCAATAGGAAATGGGTGGCAAGCTGAAAAACAGATTCATATTTTCTAGGCATCTCATCCAGAGGAGAACATACTCAGGACTGTAGCACCCCAGTCCCTTAAAATACAAAATCGACTTGGTGTGGGACTAAAACCTACAGCCCTCTACATCAAGATGCAAGGATGCTACCTGCTATGCTACTAACACTGCTTTAAAATTCTATACCACAATCATGATACCATTTGCTAAACAAAACAGTTGCACATTTTAAGCAGACTTGGCATGACCAGCAGTAAACTTCTCTTCCCTTGAAGCTCATAATTCCTTGAAAATAAGTTCCATCTGCTAACTCTAACTAGGGCATTTTACTCTTACACACACACACACACACACACACACACACACACACACACACACACACACACACACACACACACACACACACACACACACACACACACACACACACACACACCATTTCCCTCAATCTCCTAGCACAAGAAATCTAGACAAATCCTTTTATAATGTTGGGGACAAAGGCCCAAAACTAGTGACCAATTTAGAAAGTTGCTAGAATAACATGATTTGTGTTAGAAAGCATTTTTTAAATTACATGAAGTCTGAAACTCAAATACATGTCACTATTTAGCAACTTTAATCCTTAGCTCATCCCACGGATGTGTCAAAAAACCCCCAGAATTTTTATGAAGAACAGATCAAAAATATAAGGCAAAAATCTGTACATTCTGTGAAAATCTGTAGAGTTGAAAGATATGACATCCCCCTACCTCCTTAGAACATAGCTCTCAACCTTCCATGTCCAAAATGAGGAACCTCATGTGGAACAAATGGGTGGAATGGGCAACAATGGAAACACATACTAATGGCTTATAACAACTTCAACTAGGGAAGGTCAAGGAAAATCAAAATATGCTGATTTACTTATAAAAGATGATCTTTCTTTAATGAATTAATATGATCCATTTCTATTTACAATGGATTTCTTAAAAAATAATACTGGATATTGTGTGATGTCTTTTTCAGTTGGAACTTTGAAGAGACCGAGGACATAGGAAACTTTTCTCCAAACAGAGTCGGATGCGTTCTTTAAGGTTAAGGTACACTTGAGAGAGGGGCCTTTAGAAGTTGGATAAGACAACAAGGTTTGCATTAGTATGCATTTTCTAAGTATATAAAATCTAAAACTCAAATGTTTGCCATTATTTTCTGATTTCAGCCCTGAATGATTTGCCAGGAAAAAACCCCACAATTTTATGAGAAACTAACTGAAAATACAACTCAAACATCTAGATAATTGCGAGGTATGACCCCCTTTACCACACACTTTTTCGCCCTCTTACTTACATACAAACACACACACACTCCCCCACCTCCCTCTTACAAAAACACACACACACACACACACACACACACACACACACACACACACACACACACGCACACACGCACACACGCACACACACACACACGCACACCTACCTACTTCTCACACACACAAACACACACGGACCTACCTACCTCTCTCTCACACACACACGCACACACACACACACACACACACACACTCACCCCTACCTCTCTCTTACAAACACACACAGACCTATGTACTTCTTACACATACACACCCCTACTTCCCTCTTACAAACACACACACACACACACACACACACACACACACACTTGCTGTAACACTTAACCTAATTCCCTTACTTTTAACGTGAACTAAATTAGAAGCAAAAGCAATTTCAAAAAGTGCGGGCGAAATTCCCTTAGTTGCTGTAGCATTAAACACAACTACATTCCCTTACCTGACTTGACGTGAAGACTAGCAAAAGCAATTACAAATAGCAAAATAGCATGAGCGAGGAATTTGCTTACTTGTTGCAACATTAAGCACAACTAAATTCCCTTACCAAACTTGACGTGAACAGTAATTTCAAATAGCACGGGTGAAGAGGAACAGGATATCTGCACGCACAAATGTGATGTGACCGGGACCAGCAATCTACGAACTGTTCTTAAAGAAGAACGCCCTTAAAAATTTTTTTTTTAGTAATTAAAAGAAAATTAATCTCCTGGCCCGCCCGTTCCAGGGGGGTGCAAGTGCACCCCTTTGCACCTACCTGCAGGTGCCCTTGAATTACAGTTCACATGCTCATTTTCCCTCAGAATTAAAATCACAGAGACACATCTTCTTTCAAATGACACTCCTTGTGATTTTAGTAATTTTTTGTACAAAACAAGCTAGCTTCTTTTGAAAGTACACCTTAAACCATCAACGTTCTAATAAGAGTATATAGACTCAGCTTTACTATATTGTTACTTTCTTGCATTTCCTGCTTCAAAACTTTTGTAACCTTAAGGCAGCTCTAAGGCATAGAGGGAAAATTCTGTGAAACAGGTGAGATGAGTTTGACTAGCATCTCAGGTGCCTATTATGAGCTGATTGCATAGGATAGGAGTGAGTGGCCCTGCTGGTTCACCCAACCTGAGAGTTGGGAGGTTGCTTTGTCTCATTATATGGGAGCAGAGCAGGAGTCCGAGCCTACTGAGACCATGTTGTCTGAATGCATTTGTACTCATAAGTGGAGGTAAACTCAACATGTGGTGGCACTCTTCCCCTCAGGGGACAGCAATAACAGAGCTTAGAAGAGCTGCCATGAACAGATGGAAGGTGCTTCCATGGGGATGGTGTAGGATGTCACCCAGGAATAGCAAGCCGGCCTTTTTTCTATGACCTGAAAGGTTATTAGGCTCTTACTTAGCCCAGGAATGCATGGCTCTTACCGCTGCTGGAATAAGTTGGGCAATTTAGTACAAATAAAAGAGCCATCAGATGAGGTCCTGCAGGGAACAAAATAATAATAATAATAATAATAATAATAATAATAATCATAATAATCATCATCATCATAATAATTTTGCAACCTGTAAAAGAGGTGCCACTTATGTGGCTGTTCAAAAGCAGGCTATCTGGCTATAAATCAACTTGCCCTTTGTGGACTGAACATATTTTCATATAATCTATATTTCTGCATTTGCTTTCATGGCTGTAGCTGATAGAATCTAGCAGCTGCAAAAATTAATAACTATAAAAATATATTTTCATTCCCTAGTTTTCCTGTAAAAACTCAAAACAATAGTGAGCACATCTCCTGTACTATAAAATGCACATTCTTTGCTTGTTAATTGTAACAGAATGGTAAAACCCTACTTTTTGGGGTTTCCTTAATTGTTTATTGGTTCTATTTTACCAGTTTTATGCCCAACTGTCTTCTAAGAAAACATTCCTGCCTGAGCTAAGAAGTGATAACATCAATTTGTGCATATTTATGTTTTTCAATGATGTAAACACTGCTAAGATATTAATGTTATGTAATGAAGGACACTTATTTACAGCACAAGCTATATACATGCACATAAGTTCTTATTCCTGTTGCAGTACTGTTAGGAATGGGGTCAGAATATATTTTTAAAATTATAATATATATAATTGCAGTGACTTAAAACACAATTACAAAACTACCCTGGAATAAAGAAACTAGAACAGATCAGTTTGAAAACATCTAACATTGTCAGATATTGTTTTCTGTTAAGGAATGTTTTAATAACTTCCATCCATAACAGCTCTATTCTTATCTGTTGACCAATGTGTGCTTTCCATTAAGATGTCTTTACTTTACATTCTTTTTGTAATGGACTGCATTTAGAATCAACACAAAACATCTGGCAGACATTCAATATTAAACACGTCAAGGTAGAATTGAATATGTCTGTGCTTAACAAATATTTTCTAAGTCCGCAGTTCTTTAGGTATGACTCCAAACAGTAATTAGCATGAACACACTTGAGCAACAGATGTTTCACAGCTGAATACATGGGATACGCATGGTTTTGTTTCAAACACTGGCATTTACAATACAAGATTTTAGTGAAACTGTGCTTTTTTAAATCTACAGCAAATATTATTTTACATCATATTTAATTTTTTTATCTGTAATGGTATCACCTTGCACTGTTTGTTGTATTTTTGTGTATGATTCTGCACAAATATAACAACTATTCCTTTAAGTCTTAAAAAAGTAGGTGTTTTTGGGTCTGTGAGCACCCAGTGCAGGTTTAGCAGTAATGTAAATTAAATTTCGAACATGCCAAATCCATGCATACTGCCGCAATTACCTACAAAGCATTCAAATGAGACAATGTTTATATCATTTATTTTTGTAAGAAAAGAAAAGCAATCTTTCATGGTTGCTGTTTACCAGTACAACATCCATTGCACTTATTTAAAACATCACAGACTGTCTTCTTCCTTTACGTCATTATCTTGCTCCATGCAAATAGTTGATGAACTGCATATTTTGATGTCTGTTTGTTCACTGATTTCTTGCTCAGTATTTGTTAACAACCAGTGAATTTCTGTAATCTTCATGCCATGTTCTTGGTTAATAGCATCAAATGTTTTCTTGGTTACTGCCATATAAGTAATACTACACCATCACATTAATAGTCATTTGCCCTCTGTATCCAATAGTTTAAGTAACAAATCATAGAATTCATATATCCTTTTCATAATTATATTATTAAAACATTCATTCTGTAAATAACTTTAAGATGTAGTTTACCATATGGAATTCACATCTTGAAATGTGGGGGAATACTGATCTATCTTTAGATGGATAGATCAGCATATATGCATACACATTAAATGTGTATACATATACAGGGAAGACATGTAGACATCACACAGAAGGCACCCCAGTGGGGAATTGAACCAGAGAATCTCTTGCTGTGAAAAATGAAAATAACCTCTTGTATTAGAGGCGACATAGGATATATGCAAACTACCCTTTAAGGACATCAGGTGTTTCAGCTAAATGGCAATTCTGGATGTCCATGACTTTTTCTTTTAAGTCAATTTACAGACAAATTCAGGCCAGTAAAGCCAAACCTCACTACCTTTGGACATGCATGTTTCTGCCTTCTTATGGCATCATCAGCACAGCGTAAGTGGAATGTTTGGCTAATATTTAGAAACACAGGGTTGCCATACCCAACTGATATCCATAAATTTTAGGATGACTGCAAATATCCCAACTAACAAACTAAAACAATGAGTAAAAAGGTCACACAGAAAAAACAATCGGTTAAAAAATGAAAAGAAAAATCTAGACCGATTGTTTTTTCTGTGTGACCTTTTTACTCATTGTTTTAGTTTGTTAGTTGGGATATTTTGCAGTCATCCTAAGATTTATGGATATCAGTTGGGTATGGCAACCCTGTGTTTCTAAATATTAGCCAAACATTCCACTTACGCTGTGCTGATGATGCCATAAGAAGGCAGAAACATGCATGTCCAAAGGTAGTGAGGTTTGGCTTTACTGGCCTGAATTCGTCTGTAAATTGACTTAAAAGAAAAAGTCATGGCATTCAGAATTGCCATTTAGCTGAAACACCTGATGTCCTTAAAGGGTAGTTTGCATACTGTTATTATAACTAGTTGTATCTTTGGAGCTTTTCTCCCCAGGACTCCATTGAAAATGGGCTCCTCAAGGCCCAATGGACCACCCTGGTAAACAAACTACAAATAAATAAATAAATATGTATAGTATTGTACTGTAGATGCAGATGTATGACTGTAGAGTTAATGTGTGTGTGTGTGTGTGTGTGTGTGTGTGTGTGTGTGTGTGTGTGTGTGTGTGTGTGTGTGTGTGTGTGTGTGTGTGTGTGTGTGTATTTGTATATGTAAGTTGGTGAGCTGCAAAGCCCCTGAGTTGTGTGGGGGAGGGATACTCTGTTTGCATTTTTGTGCTCTTTGAGATGCTTTGCATTTGTAGTCTATGTGCCAATCAGAAAAGTGTATTTGTTTTACTTTTGCATTTAGTGCTCTGGCTCTACAGTTTTTTCAGTGTACTAATGATCACTATGCATGCCTAGTTGTGTATGTATAGCAGTGATTTGTGATTCATCCAGATGTTTGTGGTTAACAGTGTAATTGCTCACATTTGTTTTTTGATATCTCCCTTTATACACACACACACACACACACACACACATATATATATATATATATATATATATATATATATAGATGTAAGTCTACTTCATAAGAACGAAAGACCACATTACTGAAGACGAGAAGGCCTAAATGTGAACTTCGAAACTTCATTTAAATAAACAGCTACATAGCCAGCACGTTTCCAATAGTAAGTAACCAGTTGGCCAACAAAGGGAAATTTACTCTTTTCCCCACTGTAGTGTGATCCTGAGGTTGGTATATTTAGTTAGGAGGGATGTGGGGGGGGGGGTGTGTGGGGAGTAGCTCCCCACCTGGGTGGGTTGGAAATGGTGCAGTGTATTTTCTGCCACTTGTTGGCCGAGAGGTTACTATTCATTGGAAAGTTGTTGGCTATGTGGTCGTTCATTTAAATGAAGTTTCAGAGTTCTTGTCTCTGCCTTCCCGTCTTCGGAAATGTGGTCTTTTGTTTTTGTGAAGTAGCTATATATATATATATATATATATATATATATATATATATATATATATATATATATATTATATATATGTATAGTTATTTATTTAAACATACACACACACATTTATTTGACATTTGTTAACCTGGAAAGTCCGACTAGGTCAGGAACCCATTTTCAGCAGGGGCCCGGAGAGAAAAGCTCCACAACAGTAAACATTGCAAATATGCAGAGTATTGAATTTACATTTATTATATTATTTACAGAGGATTATTTCACAGACAACTGGTATACATTTACATAAAGGATTAAATTAGCAAAACTAGTAGTTGATTTACAGAGAGGATGAGATAATATGGGATTAGCTTTATTCTACTAGTCTTGTAGCAATAGTATATATAACCTATCTCCCACTGATTAGTCAAATAAAAAAGGAGATATAAAGGTAAATACCAGGTTAATTAATGAAGGAGGTATAGTGAGTGCATAAATGGGCTTAGTTAGAAAGTTAGGTATTTTGAGATGAGCAAGAAAAGCTTGTAGATCTTGTCTATCTTGTATCTGTATCTATATGTAGATCTTTCGGTCTAGCTAGATATGCATGTATATATAGTATGCTTGTGGGAGTGGTGTACATATATGTACATAGTATGCCAGCGGGAGAGGTGTACATATATGTATATAGTATGCTTGTGGGAGGGTTGTAGGTATATGTACGAGTGCACTTCATGCTGTTAAACAGTCAGTTCATTGACTGTGAAATGCTTAGGAAATTCATTGAAAGCACTCTCTGTCAAGTGCTGTTTGAGTGTTTGTAGGACTAGAGTTTAATGCCACTTTCAGATATACTGAATCTTTCAGCATCAGGAGTGAGAGTGTGTGTGTGCAAGTATTTGCAGATTAAGGTTAGATTAAGAGCTAGAGAACAGGAAAGATGTAGTGCTGTGAGTTTCTGATGTATGAAAATTAAGTGTGGTGTTTAGTGGCATTGCTATGGTAGGGGGTTTTGTAATGTATGATGTGGGGTTGGGGTTAGGGACAGGGCAGAGTTAAGGCTATGGTTAGCACATATTGGTATTTAATTTTTTTTCTTTGATGTGTTATACCTTTATGTTGAAATTGGTGGTTTCACATAGTGAATTGTTGATTCAGTGAAGATTAACTATTCAATACACACCTGTCTGTACAATTATTGTACTTTCCTTTCTAGCATATCCTGGGTCTGTCCTTGGGACATCTTCTAGTAGACCATACATGGTATGCATCTCAAGAGAGACAAGACATGCAGTTGGGTGTGTCACTCTCAGCTGACTCCTCACAACACAGACGATAAGTGATTCAACTCTGTGATCTTTCTGGATTGCCAAAGTCCTTAGTTTAACATGGTTTGAGAGTCCAGGAAGCTCATGTCTACCCCCGTATCCATGATCTCATCCTAATGTTTACTAGGCAACCCTTGTGATCATGGGCGAGAGGAGGACATAGACCAATGTGTGTGTTGAGAGCTTCATCTAATGATTTACCTCTCACTTCACCACTAGCACAGGTCAGTAAATTGTCTAAAGGAGTGGTGTTGCTGCACAAAGCCTCATGTCCAGCTCTGCACTCAGTACTCTACTAATCACAGCTCTGCCTCGATATTTGGCCCCTGAAAGTCAGAAACTAGAGGAAAGACAAAACACATCTTTGGTGGAGTCCAACTTTCACCATTAACCGTATTCAGCTTAATGCTAAAACTACAGATACAGCTTTGGCTTCAAAAATACTGGAACTGAATGGCAGTTAGCTGTAGTGTGGCCTGTTGTAGTTCATTTCAGAGTACTGCATTTCATTAACAGAAATGCATATTGCTATTTTTTTAGACATTTCACATTTGGCTTTCAGTTTACTGGTTTTCTATGAGACTATATAAAGGTCAGTGTACCTAACTATACTTTTTGAGGTTATTTTCAGGCATGGCAGGTGAAATATATTTACTGTTACTGATGATTTTGATATTTATGTGATCCTTCCTGAGGTGGTGGTAGGAGTACAACTGTCTATATATTAATAATTGTTGATTTTAGTAGGTGTGGAGAATATAGCTACAGACAGCAAAATTTACTTATATAAGAGATGATATGAAAAATGTTTTGGACATTTAACCAAGCAACTGATCCAAGGTAACAGCATGGATGACTTTTTTCTAACCAAAACAATCAGGGGTTGCATATAACATCAGGACTTCTACAGAAGGCAGGTTAAGTGTCATGAAGTTGGATATTTGGTTGTTAACTGAATGGAATGGTCATGTTTACTGAAACAAGTATAGAGGAGAGTGCAGGGGTGTAGGCTTTTGCAGGAATGCCAGAAGCCTTGCCCCCTCCCCAAGCACTGAAAAGCTGATTTGACTTTCTTTTTTAACTTCAGGCATCTTATTTTGGCTGACTGAGTCATTTGGCACTTTTTTGAACAAAGATTGCTTTTCTGCCATGTGGTACTTAACTATGGGTATCAGGTTTATTTATTTATTTTGTTTATCCTTTGGTCACCAGGTTAATCCAACTAGGCTAGTAGTCTCCTTTCAGGGGTGAGTCAGGTTGACAAAATGTCTAAAATTTGTCAGGCGAAGAGAAAATGATTAATTATTTGGAATGTATAGTAAAATATTGACAACAAAATGAGATAAAAGGATGAGAGTGCAAGACAACATAAAAATAAATCATGTAAGAAAAAGAAGAAAAGCAACTATTCGTTTACTTTTTATAAAGCAACGGAGAAACAATATAAAGAAAATCTTGAAGAAAGGAACACACATAAGAGAATACTGCTTAACAACATATGCAAAACCAGCCAAGATGAAAATCGTTTAACATATAAAGAATGTTAGAAATTAGGTGATTGATGGATTTTGACATTTTGGGAAGTATTCAGAAACTTGGAGAACATGACATTAAGAGAAATGACATGAAGACTGATAATATGAATAGAGGAAGTAATTCAGTGATACAAGTAGTGTGGTCATATTATGAAATAAATAGTAAGGTGTGCATAATATGCAAATGAATGCATAATGGATTGCAAATAAGGGCCACAAGCAAATGAGGCCTGTCACATATGTAAATAATTTATGTATGTATGCAAGTATGTATGTATGTATGTATATATGTATGTATTTACTTATTTCTGTTTGAAAACCAGGGTAGTGAACTAATCCATTTCAGCCACAGCCGGGAGATTAGAACGAGATCATGCAGTAGGATGTAAAGTAAGAATATATTGTGTGCAAGACTCCTAGCAATAAAGAAGCATACAGTATTTTACAATTAAGTAAAAATAGTAGAATATAAGTCAATAACAAGTAGTCTGAAAAGCAATAATCTTATGCATAAAATATAAGGAACAGTAGAAAATAATATGTACATATTCTAGACAGTATTGGCTGCCATTGTATGCATAAACTGTGCATTGAGCAATTAATGCAGCAAAAACATGGAAAATGTCAAAGAGAAGAAAGTACTATGAGGGTGGAGATGTATGGGGTGTGGCAATAGAAGGGGCTGTAGATACTGAAAGAATGTGGGTGATATGATTATGAAAAGTGGGAAGGCTGACGGTATGGAGGGTAAGGAATAGATAGTAGTCATGTATAGAAGGAAGTGAAGAATGCAATCTTCTTAATATTAGTAAGATGGAAGATGGCAGTAGAAAATGGGCTAAGGAAAGGTGCTTGGTTGAGGACATTTATATAATGGTGGGATGGCTGAAGCCTGTGTAGATAGCCCTTGATCTTAGGTATGTCATCAGTAGTTCTCCGAATGCATTGTATTCAGCAGGTGTGTGATGAATTTCAAATGAAGGTATTCCAAGTGCACATCCCTTTCCAGTGTCAGTGGTGAGGATTTAGACCCCCGAGCCAGTAATTGAACCCAAATCACCTGGGCTGTGGTTAGGACTTTACCTTTTCTATGCTACAGCACTGGCTCATACACAGCACATTGTAAATGTGTTTGAAATCCTGATGGACAGTTTCATGTTTTGGACACATTTTATTGTGAAACGCAGTATATATAAATTAAACCTGCAGCCAGATATTCATGGTATGCACAGTGTTACATAATATTACAGCTCGCAAAGAACTACATCAGTGTGGATACATTGCTGTACTGTCTGAGGGTTATGTTGCAGCAGTTAATGAGGAGTCAGGTGCAAAGTCATTAGGAGAAGAAGAAGCAGTGGCACCCCATGTAAGGCAGAGGTGGGTGCAATCCACTATGGCACTGACAAAGAGGTGATGTTTGGTCCACAACTATGGGTCAAAATACAGACAATAGAAAATAAAGCCTATACATGCAATATCTTGCCCAGGCTATGCAATATAATGAGTTTACTGACTGCACTCGCCATCATACATTACCTTACACAACACAGGTTATAGTGTGGGCAGTGCACAGTTGTGTTCCTTTACACAGGTGTAGTGGGGCTCAGTGACAGGGGACAGCAATACCATCATACTGAAAATGGTAATGGAAGGTGAGTTTGGTAGCCACTCATGAAGTAATAAGTTTGGGGAAATCAGAGATTACATCCTTCACTTGTAGGGTGGAGCTGTTATATTGCAGACGTTGACCATATGTCGTGTGGTGGTCTACCATTTCAAAGCTTGATACAGTCCATATCAGGGATGGCATAGCATTTCAGGAGCATGTACGGGAATTTTGATGTGATATCCTGTCTTGGCAGTCAATAGAGGCACAGTATCCATGACCCAGATGACAGTCATGGATAGGCATGGCACTCTTTAAGACAACTAGAGATAGTGTCAATTTTGAACTGAATGACTGGGAGTAGATTGGCTGGTGAGGTATCCCCATGACCATGAGGCCAGATGCAGCCAGGCATGTTGGCCACTGTGGATGGAGGTGAGAGTAATATGGTATATGGAATTTTGTGTGTCATGTGTGTATGGATGACTTGTAACCATCGCCCTTGGCTCAGAACTTTTTGAGAGCCGTGGCTAGAATGACCTCCAGAGGCAAAACAAAGGATTCTTAATATCAGCATCACAGATGCACTCACTGATGCTATGTGGGCTATTATGGATCTGAGCAGTACTGTATGCTGTATGTTGTCCCTATATTGCATATCACTGCACAGGCATTGCAAGCTGTCCGGCAGACCATGCAGGTATTGCACATCCTCATGCAGGCCATACACTACACTTACCTTGGTAGAATTGGAGACTGTAGTGCATCGTCACGCAGGCCATACACTACACACACCAACTCTACCATGGTGTATGTAGCAATTGTCTATGCCTGAAACACTAACCTGCACAACTACTGACTGATGCCAAATGTTGACTCCCGGGTCAAGGAAATATCTTATCAGCATACTTCACACATTAGTTGAAGCAGTGCAGCTAATAAATGACATCTGTAGTCCCATTTACCATTCCTGTATAGCCTGGTTGGGAGTCACAGTAACAGGACACAGAGTGGTAAACTCTGCTGCTGCTAGACATCTAGCCTGCTCCTTGTCCATCACATCATATGCTGTGGATGTTTATCAGCCTTCTAATGCTACCATTGCTGAAAGTGCCACTATGTCATCTGACTATGACATGTGCACATTGTCCCTGACATCAGCCCTATGTGTCCTTCTGACATCAGGCATGGGCTGTCCACCTGTTCTGGAACCTACAACAGTGAAACCTGTGAATGCATACAGACAACATACGTGTAGTAGCAGTGAAACATATGTCTCAACCCCCCCCCGCAAGTGTTACAAACATACTGATAAATGACAAACTCTGAGAAAACAATGTGGGCATATTCATACCTTGAAGAGCAAACATTATAGATGTATCCCAGACATACTTGGAGAAGAGATAATGTATATAGATATATTTTACTGTACACATCCTACCTCACATGCAGGTCACTGTAGATCATGGAAATGTACTAACTATTTCTAATCTGCTGCATCACCTTCAGACATTTGGGCATCTGTCCCCAGCCCAGTTCCAACATTCAAGTCACCACGAGTTATGAGGGTCCATTCTCCCTTTCCAGTCAGGGATATTACCAACTTTTCCACCTCTATGAGTCACCTTTGTGGATGGTACTCCTCCTGCTGTGGACATGTCCCTGGCATTGTCCCATACTTTGGTCTTAGCATGTAATAGATTATTAGTTACCCTTCTCCACACCTGTTCAATGCTCTTATTATGGATGTCGACAGCATTGATGTTCTTTATCACTCTCAGCCACATCTGATCACAAAATGCCTTGTCAGTTTTTCCCTTGTCCATGATATCATGCCATATGTGTGTTGAGCCTGCAGTGATAACTCAGTGTCCAGGATGTGAAATTTTCTAGCCATCATCTCTCTTATGGGTTAATGACAACACATGTGCACTTGTGGATTGCACAAGTTTGTCAATGTATGTGAGTACATATGACACATATGTTCCTCCTCTCCACTGTTGTGTAGTGATGTTTCCTTCTTGTACTATACTGGCAACAGTGATGGGAATGTTATCAGCGGCCACAGTTCTGCATCACTGTTTTGACAGCCTATATTGTTGTGCACATCTTTCAACTTTCTCCACCCTCTCTATGCATAACCCTACCTTCAAATACATACAAGGGTCATTGTGTCCTCTTTCTCATATCCTTCCCTCAATGTGCATAAGCCACAGTATTACCCTTGTGTCAGCTGAACATATAAATGTTGTGTCCTTTTGCTGTATTCCATGACACAGCTCTACATTTGGACATGTGACTGTCATTCCTTTGTACAGTACACTTTGCCACAGTTGTCTCCCCACAGCTGAACCGGTAAGTGCCATACATTTTAGCTGTGTTATGTCACTTACATTTAATGTCCTAGAACCATAGTTAGGGCAGGGTGAAGGGGTGAAACTGTAGCAAAATACTTGTTACAAGTTGCTACAATGTACATTTTCATTTGTAATAAGTGATTTGTTACAGCACAAAACCTTAATTTTTTTGGTCCTCATCTCGGCTGGAGGACCTTTTATTTTATATTTGTGTGTGTGTGTGTGTGTGTGTGTGTGTGTGTGTGTGTGTGTGTGTGTGTGTGTGTGTATATGTATATGTATATGTGTATATATATATATATATATATATATATATATATATATATATATATATATATATATATATATATATATATATACACACACACACACATACATATATATATATATATATATATAGAGAGAGAGAGAGAGAGAGAGAGAGAGAGAGAGAGATAAAATCACAAAATAAAGTGAAGAGACTACTTAGTTATTTTGTAAGTCTTCCTGTCCTAACTATGGACTCAACTTGATCTCAAAAGCCTCATTGATAGCATGTTTGTGTTTTTACATACTGCTGCTATTCAATATGGTAGCTTTACTGACAATATAATATATTACGTTAGGATGTGCCCACAGGATTTGAGGCATAATGATAACTCTAACATACATCACCATCAAGGCCTCACCTGTTTCACACAGTGTCTGGAAGGGCTTCCTCTTCATCAAATACTAGTACTCATACCTCTGTACATGAGGAATGGAATGCACAAGTTGTGAAATACATTGTCTGAGGGACATGACATGGTTGCTAATGAGACATGCATTCTCCTGGTAACTCCAGTTGTAATGGTATGCATATTTCTGCTGTGATGATAGGAGGTACTACCAGCCATGCCAGGGAGAAGTAAGGCAGTGGATGTATGACTTCTGCC
This sequence comes from Protopterus annectens, assembly GCF_019279795.1. Classification (NCBI taxonomy): domain Eukaryota; kingdom Metazoa; phylum Chordata; order Ceratodontiformes; family Protopteridae; genus Protopterus; species Protopterus annectens. The sequence goes on from NC_056735.1 coordinate 687,487,099, forward strand.
AGCACATCTAACTGGAATTTTGTAAATAATTGTATGTCATTTGTGTATCAAGCTGATTTTTACAGATGCTTGTGCTGAAAATGTATTTGTGAGTTCTGCCTGTGTTAATTGTGTTAAAATGTATCAACAGTGCACCCTGCTGAAATGAAGAGAAATGTACATGTATTATGGTATCTGAATTAAATGTATATGTTTTAATAGAGGACACCTGCACGGCAATGGTTAACCAGCTGGCTTATTTTAAGAAAGAATAAGGGAAATGTAAATGAGCTGTAAAATCATTGAACGGCACCCTTCAATGCTGAGTAAGACCAGAGATGCTGGGTCTGGGACAGAGTCTTTGTTCATTAGCTCAGTGAAATGAGAGGAGGCTTCCAGGCACTGCTATAAACATTTGGATATTTATTGCACCTGTCTATTGTCAATTCCTGTCTCAAACTTCAAAAGGAGATATTGTGGGAACCTAGAATCAGGAGACCACATGAGGTTATTTTGCAAGTCGTCTTGGATATTATATTTTACAGGGAATAATCTCAGATGATAAAGTATTCTGTTTGGGAAGCCTGACTAGAAAGACTGCTCACATATTTCATCTTGTCTTACCCAAATAAGTTATTACAGAACAGTAAATTCTCTTGGATTCCATCAGAAATATAGTGAAGCTTAGTTTAGAGGTTGGTTTTCTTCATTTGTATGAGTCTGTCCATCAATGTTGTTTTCAATATTTTCTGTGATTTGAACTCTATTGTTTACTGTGAATATATATTCAATATTTTCATTTCTTTTATTATTTATTATTAAATATATTTAAACTTTTCATTGTGGCTAGTCATTTTATAAAGTATTAACCTTTGAGAGTACTTATATTTATTTGGTGACACTGTGTGGGCCACTCCAGAAGGCCTAGCCATCTTGGTGAACTACTACCATATTTAATAGCATTAATATTGCACAGTATAATTGGATACCCTTTGTAAGAGCCATATAGTAACTGGATGGTGGTAGTGAATCTGCCTTAAAGTCTGGGCAGAGTTGGTATAGTGGGTAATCTGTGCTGGCTTTTCCCAAGTGTGTGTGTGTGTGTGTGTGTGTGTGTGTGTGTGTGTGTGTGTGTGTGTGTGTGTGTGTGTCTGTCTGTGTGTGTGTCTGTCTGTGTGTGTGTCTGTCTGTGTGTGTGTCTGTCTGTGTGTGTGTCTGTCTGTGTGTGTGTGTGCGCTACATGGCTCAGGGACACAAAGCACTGGGTTCACAGAGAGGGTGCTGGAGGACTTGGCTTGGACACTTGGCTGAGAACCTAACCCTATGGCTGTACCAGAGGGGAGCCTATTGGGGAGCTAGAGGGAGATAGATATAGAGACATCCAGACCCTAGGCTGAGTGTGCTCCCTGTGTGCTTTAAAGGGAAATTGTACATGATGCAGAGAGGTCTGCATCTGGAAATACTGAGTGTAGCCATTTGTATTCCAAGTGTACATCCCTGTCAGTGGTGAGGATTCAGGCTCCATGATTACTGGCCCAGGATGGGGATGACTCGTATTGGTGCCCATCACATATTGGCAGTAGTGGTGAGCATCATACTTCCCATGATGTTTAAACAACATATGGAGCTTGAAAAGTTTTCCAAAGGTACAGTGATAAAATTGGCTATCTATGCAGTCAGTATTGCCCAAGTAGGCATTATAGCACAATAGGGTATAAACAGTACATTACAGAAGATCAGTATACATGTGTGTCATGGGATTAAGTTCATAGTTTCATAGGTAGGTACTAGGCTATTGGCCCTAGGGCCTATATAAGCCTAGAAGGTACCCTGGCCTTCGCCACCCAAGAAAATTATTTTCCTGTGCCCATGTCGAGCAGAGCCACAGAAGTGATACCCGGGGTGAATTTCCTATCTCTCATCCAATCCTCAAGATTTTTCTTGAAGAGTGCTAATGAGAAGCTTTGTTTGATATAGATAGGTAGTTTGTTCCAGTGTATGGGAAGTCTCTGGGACAGGAATATATTCCTCCAGCATGTTCTGTTTATTGTGGTGACAAGGTTTAGGTCCCTAGAGTGTGTAGTTTGGAGGGATTGGGATTTCTTTAAGTGGAGCATGTCCAAAAGCTCTGGGTTTGACATAGCTTTGTATGTTAGGCAGAGATCTCCTCTGAGTAGGCAATGTGCGATGGGATAAAGCTGGGTTTTTTTGAGACGGTCTGCGTAGGGCATCTGTTTGAGGCTGGTAATCCTCTTTGTAAGGTATTTCTGCGGCCTTTCCAGTTGTTGTAGATGTCTTGTGAGGTAGATACCAAAAGGGGCGCTGTATTCTATAATGGGTCTAATGAGTGATGAGTAGAGGGGAACAATGACCTCTTTTTTCCTGGATGAGAAACCTTTTGTGATGAGGTGTGCCATGTAGAAGGATTTCCTAACTACTGTGGCGATGTGATTATCAAAGGAGAGACTACTGTCCACCTGTGTCCCAAGGTCTCCTATCACACTTTCAGTGTTAAGTAAACTACCGCCTATGTGGTAGTTCATGGGTACAGAGTTTTTACCGAAAGGGATGACAGTGCACTTTTTGGCATTGAGCTTGAGGCCATGGCTTTGACACCAGGCATCTGTCTCAGTGAGGCCCTTTTGTAGGATGTACACATCGTTAGGAGTTTCGATTATGGCTCCTAGTTTGCAGTCATCTGCGAACTTCGTTAGCCAAAGACCTTCTGTTTTAGCCTGTACTTCAGTAGTACATTATATATCTCCTTATTGGCCACATGCGCTCCAAGCACCTGACATGCATACATGTCCAGATAGATGAGACCATAGTGTGGCTGGTGATGCTAGCATACGTACTGCCATTCCAATGTATTTACCAAAAGTGAAATCAACCACAACAAGAGCATCTAGCGTTATCCATATTGGCTGAACCATAGATCTCTTGCCTAGCTTTGGGATGTACAGTAATGAACTCATGACTATGGCTCAGATGAAACAAGTTTGATTAATGGCTTGTGTACTGGAGTTTTCAGGCAGGAGATGGTAGGAGTGAGTGGCTGATGTCAGCTTGACCATGCTAGGGGGAGTTAGGTAGTCCAGGTCACAACAAATCTGGCTACTACTGGAGAATTGGTGCATGGCATGTAGTGGATGAGCTTGGGATGTGTGCTAAGCTCTGCCAAGCTGTAATCACATGGTAGCGATCACTGGCCATGTGCAGGATCATGCACAATCCTGCACATGCCCAATGAAAGTGTGTGTAAGAACATGCATGTCTATAGACAAAGCCATAGCAGGCCCTCTTCTATGCAAGTGTGAATGTCAGTCACTAAGTCTGGGGCTAAGGTCATATTAGCAAGATGGTTACCTGGATCAAGGCCTTCTATAATTGGCTCTCACTCAAGGGGGAACAAACTGAGTGTTCAGTTGTGGGCCGGATGATGGGCATGTGCAGGATCATGCACAATCCTGTACATGCCCAGTGAAGGCATGTGTAAAACCATGCACATCTATAGACGAAGCCATAGCAGGCCCTCTTCTATGTAATTGGAATGTCAGCCACTGAGTTTGGGGCTAGGGTCACAGTAGCAAGATATTTACCTGGATGAAGGCCTTCTACAATTGGCTGTCATTCAAGGGGGAACAGTTGAGTGTTCAGTTGTGGGAGAAATGATTGGGGCAGCCAGTGAGAAGACAATTACTATATCCACACACACATATATATATATATATATATATATATATATATATATATATATATATATATATATATATATGAATATGTTAGTGTGGCAGGTCATAAATATAGATGGGTCCTTATCAGGTGATCAAGTTTTTAGAAACTCGAGACCATATGATTGAGTTTTTGAAAACCTGACGTTTTTGAACGGAGATTGCTGTACAGTGTAGATTGGGAAATTTTCACTTTTCCTCACTGTAGTGCGATTTCGGAGTTGGTATATGTAATTTGCAGGGGGTGTGGGGGGAAGCAGATTTTTTTTTGTTTTTTTTTATGGTCTTTTTTTTATGTTTGATTTTTTTGGAAACTTGATCATATGGTCTCAACTTTATGAATTGTGAGTTTTTCAAAAATCGATCATCTGACATAGTCCCATACATACATACATATATATATATATATATATATATATATATATATATATATATATATATATATATATATATATGTATATATATATAGATATATATATATATATATATATATATATGTATATATGTGTGTATGTATATATATATATATATATATATATATATATATATATATATATATATATATATATATATATATAAAACCTGCCTTACTAACATATTTATAGTTACTGCCACCAGAAAATATGCTGGGTCTAGGGACATTTTTAAGTGCTTATATCAAGCATAATCAGTCACTGTTAACCCTTCACAGTCAGGCTGCAGTATTGTTGAATCCCCTTGCAGGAACAGTGTGTGTGGATATCATTGAATATTAGTATCATTCATACTTCTTAAATTATTTTAATTTTCATAGATGCCCCTGATTTTGCCTCAAAATTTTGCTTGGAACTTGTGTGGTATGCAGGTATATACACACCTGAGCCATCACTGAGACACTACTGTAACTTTTGCAGTATAGTTCCCTGAAGCACATATGGACATGATGCAACAGAATGATAGCTGCACTTCCTGTCCCCAGTGCATATGATAATGTAGTATCTTGGTTTCCAAATAGACATCTCAACTGCCCAGATTTTGGAGGAATGGTCCTATTTTCAAGCCTGATTTAGGATGCCCCTGTTTTTGGAATATGCCCCCATTTTAAAGCTTGATTTACCTCTTCACACAATTTTCTGAATCCTTTTCATTCCATGTGATTTTTGAAGTTGTCTAGTACATAGAAAACCACACTACATAACCAACATACTAGTGGCAAAATAATTTAAAGAAAGAGGACCCACATTGTACACTCCCTTTTTCTGAAGCAAAAAATAAATGACAGTGTGTTATAAAATTTTGTGATGCAGTTTATTAACGTTTACAGATTTTACACAGTTTTTGATAATGTGCTGTTTTCCATAATTTTGTCACTTCATGTTTTTTTTTAAATGTAGTTCTGAATATTATCCCACATTCCTACTTGAAATGGGAAGAGTTATATTGTATATTGTTAAATAAATTCGTTAGAGTCAGACTGTAAAAATCATTGAGTTATTCAAACACAATGTCAATCAATAACAAACAATAATGCAGGAGAACTTGAGTATCTTAAAGCTCTAATGTACATTAGGAGGCAAAAAACCATACACAAAGTTTGTATAGAATTTTGACTAACTTTATTCACAGAGTACACCTGCTTTATACAGGTCATTATCAGTTTTGCCCACCTCACTGGTGTGGTCAGTGACAGGGTCTTTACATCACAGTAATTCATAAAAGTGCTGAATTGGTGTTTTCAAAAGTCTTTTTCCCATGAGAATATTACAGCCTTGCAAACACCTGGTCAGTCACGATGACCTCCTGAGGATGTAGCCAATTCAAGGTTCTCTGATTAGTTCAAATACAATAGATGTATGTCTTCCTTAATGCCTTTCTTTGTCTTCCTCGATTTACCCAGCTGCACTATCAGAGATAGTGCACACAAGGCTACTCTCCTGGTGGAGGCAGGAAAGAGGACACACATGCGAACAGATTTATTATTTTCTAACTTTGCAAAATAATCTTTACTTGAAAGACATGAGCCAGACTGTGTTTGCAAACTGCCAAGGTCAAATTTCTGATTACACTGCAGCTTGTGCTTCAAGCAATAATATGCAGGTTTATTTCTACTATTATTCTAGTAAGACAGAATTAAATGCATTACATTAACTTTGTTCTATTATGGATTTAAGTACATTTATTTCTAACTAAAGCACACATTTCTCCATATATTTGATCACACAACTTATATATGTTTGAATGTTTAAATACACATCTTCCTAAGCAGCACATATTGTAAATATATTTTTCTAGGCAGCATGTATGTAAATATATTTTCTAAGCAGCATGTATAGATTTTTCTAACATTCTCCCTCCTGTTAATGCATTTAATGCTTATTTGAAACATAAACAGTATTAGTTCATTTCTTAGCCTTTTCCTTTCAAGGATTTTCAGCTAAGTAAGTCATTTGTTTTATATTTCAGATAGGCTTTCACTTGGTATCAACAAATTCAATTCCATATCTTGGTACATGGTTTCAGTCACTGATACATCAACTAAATCTTTAACTAATTTTTTCACACAGGGTATCCGCAGCAGACACATGCTCCAATTATGAGCAGTACCACACAAATTGCAATCAGAATGTTCATAAGGACCGACCCCACCCCCAAACAGATTCTGGAAAAGTTCGTCAGTGGGTTTGGGCCTGGTTCTGCCATTGCTGACACCTGCTGTATTACCTCCAGGTGATCATTAATTTCATGCTGGTTGTCTGGAATGTACGCACAGCATTCTTCTTTGATAAGCGCCAAGACGTACCACCCCTCGCCGCTAGGGTGAAGTCGAGAGCCATTCGGTTCTGTAATACAACTGTTCTCATTGCATTCATTTCATCAGTCACAAGTTCAAGAGCGGAAAAAGTCGCATTGCTCATTACTTCGAGGAGTTTTGACAATTTCCTCAGTTCCCAAATTGATTTGACTGCTCCGTAGGCTGGGAATATCCCAGCCCAGGATATAACACTGTCACTCAAGTCCATATGGGTCAACTTTTCTTTGTCCTTCACAGATGAATGATCCTTCCAGCTTGCTTCAATCTTACCCACTGGATTAGTAGGTTTTCTGACTGTATTTTCGGCTTGCTGAGCTACGTCTCTCACATTACGTATTTTACCCAGGGCAATTCTGCAGTATGTCTTATGGCTGGAACCAGATAACCCAAAAACAACTGCCGGACCAATTCTCAGGTAACCATTTATAGGCTTTTTTCCCACAAACAAAATAACAGTTTTCTACTTTTGTACTGATGCGGGTTAACCCTGAATGAAACATTTTCTTATCTATAACAGATAATTGTCTATATATTTCAGGTGTTATTTGCACATCTCTCAATGTTGTTTTCATCAAGCTTAAATATGAACCATAATTGTGCTACAACTAGTACCTTGGTCTATAGGTTTTATATAACATTTGTAAGACACAGTTATGTTACAGTTACTCCAACCAACCTGGAGTGTATCATTTTTAACAAAACAAACAATTCCTTTCTGAGTAACAGGCAAAATAATGCCACTTTGTCTTGTGATCTCACAGTGCCTGTGTCAAATAACAGGTTTTCCCAAGTTTCATTTATTCCCAAGGGGACAGCAGACATCAAAAGTCCTCCATATGCTGTGGGTATTGCAGTACAAACCCAGCAGTTTGAAACGTTCATAGTCTCTACATAAACTCGTTTCATAGCCAGGTATGTGTTAAAGTTTGGGTGCCAGTCTATAGCCAGTCCTTCATCACGTTTTATTAATTTCACATCTGTAGTTATGTGCAAGAAAAACCATAACAACAAAAAGGTTACTACAAACATAGTTATTAAGTGTATGATCAGTAGGCCAGTGAACCAATGTCTCTGGGGTTGTTTCACATTTTTATTCATTCTGCCTCTGGCCATCTTGTTTCTGTGGTATGTCCAAACTAAATTTCTTAACAGGTTTGCAGTGGGTTAAATGAACCCAAGATGATCTCTCAGCAATTTTCACTGCAGTGGGTGTTGCCAATAGTACCTGGTACGGACCTTCCCACCTTGGACTCGCCCAGTTCTTTCTCTTTATGATTTTCAGCCAAATCCAGGACCCGGGTCAGCACGGCCTCGGTTTTGCTTCTTGTTTATCTGAAAAAGAGTTCAACTGCAAAACAGTCTTATTTGTTAATAACTTCTTCATGTAACTAGCTAATGAGCCATCGGTCTCCAGCTCTGCAGGCATGAGGGCCTTCCATTGTGGCACACAATATGCCCTTCCAAACACTATCTCAAAGGGGTCAAGCCCTTTACATTTGGAACAGTTCTCATGCTCAGCAGTGCTAAAGGCAGACAGCAAATCCAAGTCTTTTGAGTCTCACTCATTAATTTTCTCAACTTGTTTTTCAAGATTCCATTGTACCTCTCCACCAGTCCTGCTGACTGAGGGTGATAAGCACAATGGTTTTTCAAAGAAATCCCAAAAAATCTCCCAAGCTGCTGTATTGTCTGGTTTACGAAATGTGTCCCATTGTCACTATAAATTCTTTCTGGTATGCCAAATCTAGGAATGATTTCTTTCACTAGGGCCTTTGCTACTGTTGCTGCATCCGGATTTCTAGTTGGAAAAGCTTCTACCCATTTTGAAAACATATCTATGATTACTAAACAGTATTTCTTTCCTTCACATTTATTCAACTCTATGAAATCCATACAAATAGTATGGAACGGATAGGGTGGTGTTGGAAAGCTCCCTCGCTTTGGTTTAAATGCTCCCTGTGCATGATGTTTGCTACAAATATGACATGTTGCACAAAATTTTTGTGTATAATTCGTGAATCCATATGTTTGGAATGTTTTGTTAACTAACTGTACCATCCCCCCTGTTGAGACATGGCTCTGCCCATGACTCAACAAAGCTGCATATCTAAACAAATTAGATGGCAATATGGGCTTTTTCTCTTTGGAGATGTACAGTCCCTCTTCAAGGATTGCTCCTCGTTTTATCCACTTTTGCTTTTCTGCTTTTGTAGCTAATGTCTGCATTGTTTTTAACATTTCTAAATCTAGAGTCTCAGAAGGTTGTAGTTCTTCATTTAAAAGCACAGTTTCTGGGTCTGAGGCAGCTTGCTTGCAGCTGCATCAGCCCGAGCATTCCTTTGAAATCCTATCTTGTTGTTTTGTATGGGCTGCACATTTACAGATAGCTATTCTAGTGGGTAACTGAATAGAATCTAACAGGTTCAGAATCAATTGTGCATGATTAATCGGCTTGCCAGTAGATGTTATCATTCCCTGTTTTTCCATTGTTGTGCAAAGACATGCACTGTAGAGAAAGCATACTGACTGTCAGTATATATGTTAACACATTTGCCTTTCGCTAGAGTGCAAGCACGTGTCAAAGCTATCAATTCTGCTGCTTGAGCTGACAGGTTATGTTGCAGGGGTTGTGCTTCTATGATTTCGTCATCAGTCACTACTGCATAGCCCACTAGGTTTTTCCTGTAGGACCTCGTCTACAGGACCCATCCACAAAAATGTCACCTCTCGTCAGCTAAAGGTACATCAGTAAGATCTTGTCTGGGTGTGGTTATTTGTTCCATTTCCTGCAGGCAGCTGTGTGGTATGCCATCCACAGGAATTGGAAGTAATGTCGATGGATTTAATGTTGTACAACGTTCAATTGTCATATGGGGTTGACTCAATAGTATGGTCATGCAAGAAAGATGTCTGGCAGGGGATAAAATGCTATTTTTCTTGCAGTAAAATTATCGCAACTGCATGAGGTACTCTCAGCGTGAGAGGATGAAACAACACCACTGAGGCTGAAGCTTGCACTGCCATAGCTGCTGCGACTACTGCTTGTACGCAGGGTGGTAATGATCGTGCCACGGATCTAACTGTGATGAATAGTAAGCTATGGGCGTTGCTTGCCGCCATGTTGTTGCGTCAGTACTGACGTCATATATCCCCGCCTACAATCTACAGTTTGAAAAATCTCTTATGGTAATTGGAAGCCCTAAAACTAATGATGAAGCTATCAGTTGTTTTAGTCTACAAAAGCTGCTTCTGCTTCGAGTCCAGTGCAGTGTTTCTTGTGCTGCCATTGGTGTTTTAAATATTAAATCAGCCAATGGAGCCGTTTCTAAAGCATAATTGGTATCCAACCCGACAAAAATTAGTCGTTCCCAAGAAGGACATCATTTCCTTTTTGGTAGTTGGTTTAGGTGCTTGTGAGATAGCTGTTTTCCGATCTTCATCTAATGTTCTACCTTCTTTGGATATCACATATCCCAGGTATTTAACCTGTTCTTTCCAAAGTTGCAATTTATGTTTGTTCACTTTATGCCCCTGCTCAGCTAAGAATTTCAACAATGCTATTGTATCTTCCCTACACTGCTGCTGGGTAGGGGCTGCAAGCAGGATGTCATCTACATAAAGTAGTACTTGGCTGCCCCCTGGTGGAGAAAACCCTGCCAGGTTGCTAGCCATCTCTTGTGCGAATATTGTTGGACTTTCACTATATCCCTGTGGTAGTCAGTGTATGTATACCTTTTGCCCTGAAATGTAAATGCAAACCAATGCTGGCTGTCAGGGTGGATAGGTATTGAGAAAATGCATTGCTAATATCTACCACGGTGAAATATTTTTTTGCGGTTTCAAATCATTTAACAAGGTATGTGGGTCTGGCACCGAGGTACTCTTGGTATTACCGCATCATTTACGGCTTGTAAATCTTGTACCATCCGCCATTCCCGTTTGCTTTTTACAGGAAATAGAGGAGTATTACATGGTGAATCTAAAGATTCCACCAGTATCCCTTCCTTAAGTAATGCCATTATGATAGGTTTGATTCCCTGTTCCGCATCCTTGCTCAAAGGATATTGTCTTTTTCTTGGTCTAAAGGCTGATTTTGGTGTAATAACTACTGGCCCTGCTGTTCGAATAAGTCCTACATCTGATTTCCCTGTTGACCAAAGAACATTTGGTATTTCACTCAAAGCTTTTTCTTCTTCTTCTATCAAGAACGCCAATCAGCTGTCTTCACTCTGTTGTAAGTGTACAGCTGGGCGTGCTTGCGTTAACCAATTCAGTTTCTGTTTCTGTACTCCTAAGTCCGATAATTCTGAGTCGGTTAGTCTCTCCCATCCTGTCACTTTGTCACCCAAGTCTACCCACCTAACATTCTTGTTTTTGGTTAGGCTAACGTGTGGCAGTTTATTGGATTTGTACAATTCCAAAAACTCCTGAGGTAACGAACAACTCACTACACTGTTGCCCTCAGTGTCCCAGTATAGGGTCCGTAGTATCAGTCTATTTGCAGGATTCCTGAACAACTTTTGTTCGTATTCTTTATCAGGTCCTGATGTGCTACAATAATATAGGGTGCAATGTAATAAATGTTGCTGGTCAACATCGAGGGGAGGCACCTTGCTGGTGGCTACATTCATCAGTTCCTTGGTCACTGCCCCTGGACCGGTTGTAACCAGATCCTGGCTGTACCAATAATAAGCTTCACCCTCCGACCGTACTACAAAAGTATCAGTTTGTCTCTGTGCCTCCATACCGTTCATGGTAGGGACTACTGCTATGCCAAAAAGTTGCATAAGATCTCTTCCTAATAAGTTCATGGGGCATTTGGCAGAAAGTACTATTTTACTCCTTTGGGTCATGCCCGAAACGGGGTCAGTTATTGCTATATCATGGGAAAGTGGTTCCCTGTACAGCTGTCCGTTTGCTGCTTTCACTAATATGTAATCAGGTGACTCAGAATGTTCCGGTAACTTTGAAGGATGTATCAAAGTTCGTGATGCTCCTGAATCACACAAAAATTTGACTTCTCTCCCTTCCACCAGAAGTGTAACTTCGGTTTCGTGTCTGCTAAATAGAGCTCTAAGCTCAGTAGTGCCAGATCTAAAACTTCACTTTCCCCAACTTCTACATCCAGTTGCATGTCATCTGCTTCTTCTAAGGTATTTACATCATCCCCTGCTCATCAGTCTCTCCTGGTGACTGCTGAGCAACATAACTGTCATATAGTCAATCCTCATCTTCCTTATCCTTTTTTTCCAGGTGCCTTGCTCCTGCAATCCCTTGCCAAATGTCCCTTCTTACCGCAATTGAAGCACTCACCTTTTTCTTTCTGCTCTCATAAATTTCTGAGTTTCTGTCAGGCGTTTGTTACCCTGAGTATTTTGCTTACCCTTTTGGCTGCTTGTACTACAAAAACTTCCGCACCGTCTTCAGCTGTGAAGACCTGCGTTTTCTTTTCTTTTACTGTTAAAATGTTTTTCGGCATGTCTAGCATACTCTAATAAGGCTTGAAGCCTACTTGTTCGGTGATCTATCATGTGCTTCGTGATGAAGCTATTGATAGGGGCAATACAACCTTTCAAAAATGCATTCTTCAATTGTTGTTCATATGAACTATCATTCTTTTGATTTTCAGGAACAGGCATGCCACTATGGTTATTAAAACATTCTAATAATCTACCATAGTATGCATCCACAGTTTCATTATCTTGTTGTACACACTGGTTAATGCAAGTCCAGTCTGCCCTAGGTTTCCATTTTTCAGTAATGCGGTCTGTAAGACCCTTCAATCTAGCATCTAGTTCTGCGTCACTATGTGGGAGTGGCCTGTGTTGCGTCACGGGCATTCCAGGCCACAAATCATGTGCCAGTCTGGACCTAAAATTTGTCTAACTACTCTTTCTACCTCTTCCCCATTTAAGTGGTAACTCAATCTCATACCCTGTAAATCCTGTAGAAATTTCTCAAAGTTAATTTTTGGATGGGGAATTCCTTCTGTAGCTTTTCGGATGTCTTCCGGTGTCCATGGTCTATACACTAAGAGAGTTGAGGCCTGGCCCTCCTGTCCTGCCTGTGGGTTTGGTACTTCTATTAATGGACAGATTTCCTCACTCTCATCTAATAAACTTCCGCTTGGTTGTACATCCACAAGCGTTTGACGTGTTCGGGATCTAGTCCGAATAGTTTCTCTTACAAATGGTTGTCTTAATATCCCTGTTGTCTCTGGTTAGCGTGGGGGGTTCAGCCCGCCCTCCTTCATATTCTGAGTAAGGCATCGGTGGACGTGGTAGGGGAGGGACCGATGCTACTATTATGTTATTATCCTCTTTGTCTAAAAATAATGCCTTTGTATTTTTATTTTTCTGTTCCCTTCGGTTCGCTTCCTCAATCCACCTATGTGCTTGAGGAACACCCAACTGTCGTTGTTTTTTTGCCTGACCTTCTGCGTCAGATTTTAACTGTCTCAAAAGTTTTATTAATGACATTTTATCCAATTTACCATCAAAGTCATACTTGTTAACCCATTTTGAAAAATATCTCACATTATCTGCTCTCTGTGATTGCATATATTTTGCATCTTCTGTTAGGGGCGGGTCACGTGACCCTTTAGTGCATTCATTTCCCATGTCTCTGAAAGAGAAAAAAAAGAAGAGAGAGAGAGAAAAAGAACAACAGAACTGTTACGTAACCCTTTCTCTTGTACCACGTGGTATCTTATTCCCCGTATTCACAGTAGTGTCTAGCATGACTGTTTACTTTGCTTTGTTTTATTTCCTGATCTATGACTCAAGATACAATACTTCGACTACCTCTCTCCCTGCTATCACAAACCTTAGCAATAGCACAGTGTAACCTGGTCCCCGATCTAAAACAAAAACAAAGAGAGGAATTCTGCTTACCCGAGCCTCCTGCTTATGTTTGATAGGCTTTTAGGACCCAGTTTTCCGCCGCCACAGATCAGACAAGTGGACAGCCTCTTTAGGCACGACAATTCAGTCGGAGGTCTTTCCTTCTTCTGCGCAGACTTCAGTACCACCTATATATTCTGACCTGTAGCTTACCAAGGGAATTCCGGCACGATTAGGACCAAGATGTTAAATAAATTCGTTAGAGTCAGACTGTAAAAATCATTGAGTTATTCAAACACAATGTCAATCAATAACAAACAATAATGCAGGAGAACTTGAGTATCTTAAAGCTCTAATGTACATTAGGAGGCAAAAAACCATACACAAAGTTTGTATAGAATTTTGACTAACTTTATTCACAGAGTACACCTGCTTTATACAGGTCATTATCAGTTTTGCCCACCTCACTGGTGTGGTCAGTGACAGGGTCTTTACATCACAGTAATTCATAAAAAGTGCTGAATTGGTGTTTTTCAAAAAGTCTTTTTCCCATGAGAATATTACAGCCTTGCAAACACCTGGTCAGTCACGATGACCTCCTGAGGATGTAGCCAATTCAAGGTTCTCTGATTAGTTCAAATACAATAGATGTATGTCTTCCTTAATGCCTTTCTTTGTCTTCCTCATTGCCCAGCTGCGCACTATCAGAGATAGTGCACACAAGGCTACTCTCCTGGTGGAGGCAGGAAAGAGGACACATGCGAACAGATTTATTATTTTCTAACTTTGCAAAATAATCTTTACTTGAAAGACATGAGCCAGACTGTGTTTGCAAACTGCCAAGGTCAAATTTCTGATTACACTGCAGCTTGTGCTTCAAGCAATAATATGCAGGTTTATTTCTACTATTATTCTAGTAAGACAGAATTAAATGCATTACATTAACTTTGTTCTATTATGGATTTAAGTACATTTATTTCTAACTAAAGCACACATTTCTCCATATATTTGATCACACAACTTATATATGTTTGAATGTTTAAATACACATCTTCCTAAGCAGCACATATTGTAAATATATTTTTCTAGGCAGCATGTATGTAAATATATTTTCTAAGCAGCATGTATAGATTTTTCTAACATATATGGTATTGAAATTTGATTCTAACTAGATGTTTACATTTTTACCTGGATGTTTCTCTTTTTCAAGTGCCTTTGTTCCTACATTTAATGTTAGTAAGTTGAGAAGTATGCTTCCAAAGTATAGATCACCTCCCAACAACAAACGTTTCTGATACATCAACATAGCAACTGCTGTTCCTTCACCTACTGTATATGTATTTTGATATGGAACCTTAGATGTAACAGCATATATATCTACACAGCTCTACAACATGTAAATGTGATACCATAGCACAGTGACCCTAGGTCATGTATTCCCATCCTATAGCAGTTGTGATGGAGTACAATACCTTATGCTACATATTTTCCAATGTGCTAAACATACATGTTAGTGATGCAGTAGCAAGGTAGAAGATGAACGGGACATGTTTCTCTTACCATATAATGTCTTCTGGCTGTGAGTATTTAGAACAGACCAGTACATCCCATTCAGTTAGAAACATGCAGTCTAGTACAATAACATCCACAATACTGGTATATGTGCTCTGAATATACAAAGTACACAAAAAAAAACTGCTGTATTCTGTTACTTCAACTGGAATATGTCTATATATGGCATCTTTCTGTAAAGTAATGATCTTACAGGTCCATCCCTATATTCCTAACAGTTTAATGCATTGCTTTCAACTTCTTGGTGTATGAATCAGGGGCAAAGCCAAAATATTGGGAGGACAAATGCCCAAAATCATGCTCAGATTTTAAATATTGCTCTTATACTTACAAAGTTTCTGGAATTATCGGTTTTATATCAACATGTGCTTTCTGTAAAGCTGGAAGTCTGAAACTCAAATGTTGGTCATTATTTAGCCATTGTAGTCTTCACTGATTTGCCAAAAAAGCACAAGTGTTTCAAGGAACAGATCAAAAACTGTGGATGTACTGCTAATTCAGGAAGAACTGAGAGGTATGTATTATTGTGGTCACAATTAACAATATATAGTGGCATTATTTATACTGCATGTTTCATATGAAACTGCTCATATCTCTTAAACTGTTTCCATGATACTCACAAACATTGTCCTGTATTATCATATTCTTTATCCACTGTCTGTCTGACCACTAGAAATGGCACAGATTTGCCTTTGCTGTTACTTTCATTCTATCAAGTGATTCTTTGTTACTGAGTGAAAACAAATCTGTCCATCCAAATATACATACATGAAGTATTTGTTACAATGTCTGTGTGGTAAGATATGTTTTATCAACACCGATATAAGCATTTATATTTCTGCTGCATAATACATTATACACAACAATTATATCAGATTCATGTGGATAGTTCAACTGATATTTTTGCAAAAGTCAGAACTCTATATTCAATTTGCTGAAGCCACTTTCATCATACTTTAGAGTAAGGCTATTTTACACGGGGTTAAGCCCTTCTACACCTCCCATTCAGGGAGATACCCCCACACCTCCTACACTTGCATATACCTAGTCCAGAGTCATGCATCAGTGTAGAAAAGTGAAAGTGAGCACTCCACTCTCACACAAAGTGATTTCAGCAAGTGACCATTGTGTGAATAGCTTTCCGTGAAACAGTTGTCAATCTTTTGACATTATTCAAGGTTTCTGGATGATATGTACATTTTATGTGATGACAGTGTGGAAAAATTAGACAAGTTTTTAAAGTATTTAAATACCACCAATGAATATCTGAAATTCACGTATACATATAATACTGAGGGGATTGCATATTTGGATACATATATTTATAAGCATGATTCAACATTCCAATCAAAAATATATAGGAAAAAACACATTTACCAATGATTACTTGGAATATAGCAGCTGTCATCCTTTAAATATGAAACATAACATTTACAAAGGACAAGTTATCAGAGCCGCGCATATGACGTCTGACGTGAAGGTATTGACAGGTGAAGTTGAGTTTATTATGCAATTGTTTGTTAAGAGAGGTTATTCTGAAAAAATTTTATCTACTATAGGTAATTATGTCATTCAAGAAAGGGACAGGAAATACCGTCCTATATTGGGAAAGGGATTTGAATCCAGAGATATGATTAAAGATGATAAAGGAGATGGAAGTGAGTCTAACGGTCATCGGAGATCCTTAATATTATTATATTGCCTGGTAGTTGACAAAGTTATTTACATTGTAAACAAATTTTGGTACCTGATTTCTCAGGATCCTAAATTGATACAAATAATGGGGAAAAACCAAGAATTACATACAAAATGGGCAAAAATATTAAAAATGTATTGATTCCCAGGAAAAAGCAAAGGGATATGATGTCCAATGATTTAATCCATACCTATAAATGCGGTTCTTGTAACCAGTGTAAGTATATTCTAGAAGACAAAAAACTGATAATCCAAAATGAGACTCGCACAATCATTAAACCCAAATATGGAAATTGCAGGACTAAGATGGTAATTTATATTGCTAAATGTAGTGAGTGCATAGGTTTTTATGTAGGTAAAATTGAGCGTTGTTTTCGACAACGTATTTATGACCATATTTATAGTATTCACAAAAAAGATGTAACAAATGCCCTATATCGGCATATATTTTCCACTGATGAAACACATAATTTTAAGTTTGCTATTCTTCAAACCATCACTGTTGATTCTATAGGTGGTGATTACAAAACAGTGTTGAGTTTTAAAGAGGTTTGGTGGCAACTTTTATTAGATGCCACCATATACCCTGGCCTCAACGATTTTATTTCTTGTAAACCAATTTTAGAATATTGTATATGATTGTTTATTATTTATTAACTATTAACTATTTTATATGTACATTTATTGTGGATTTTTTACATATATTAATTCCACGTTATTGTATTAATTATAGGTATATATTGGTAACACAATACTTACATATTCGTCAGGTAGTATAGGTAATGAAATTGTTAGGCATCTTTTGAGACATTGTTTTATTATAGGAATATTGTAAATATTTTATTATCATTAGACAATGTGTTTATTTTAAATATTTTAATCAATTTGATATGGATGCTTGAGTATGGTTATTAGTGATGAATTTTATTGTTGAATTTTTTGCACGAACTACACTGATAGATTTTGTATAAATTGAAGTATTAGTAAGTGTAGTGAGGGCTTTAAGGGGAGGAGTATAGCATAGGATAGAATTCAGGAAATGATGCATTTTTTAGCTTCCTGTTGGCGCCAATTTTAAATTTAATGATTGGTGTATAAGTGCAGGGGGCGGTATTTGCTATACAGGATGTTACATCAGTTTCCGCTTCCTTTTGGCGCCTTTTTTCTCTTAAAAGGACTCTGTTATTTTACTCAAAAGGTTCTGATGAAGCCCACGAGTTGCAGTGGGTGAAAGTGCTTAACCTTATTGGATTGATTTTTGTTATTTTATTTAAGTGCATTTACCGTTTTATATCGTTGTTCTTTCTTGGAATAAAGGACATTGATTTACTTGTTCAGTTCACATCAGCTTGGAGTTTATTCTTTAGTGTGCTATTCCACCAGGATTCCTCATTTTTGGTACTTGTTGCTGAATTCCTCATTTTTGGTACTTGTTGCTGAATTCCATTTGGATTTACCTTGCGGTTTTTGTGATTATTTCGACAGTGCAAGGTTATAAAAGAGCCATGGCACTTATTGGATAGTTTGTGACTTTATGTTGTAAGTTGTTTTCGTGATTTCTATTCAGTTGAGAATCAAACAGGACAATGTCTTAACTGTGAGGTGACAACGCTACCACAGCACCACCACCGCAGACCTGCAAAAACAAAGGTATTTCATAAAATGTGTTGTAATGGACTGATTTTTAATCTTTTAAACATAAACTTTACCAGTTAAATGGTTCCAGGTTCCACAGTTGCTCAGTGACGTCAAACATAAGATATTTTCAAGGTGGCCAACAAAAAGACTTGTACTAAATTTGATTTGACAAATAGACAGTTTGACAAATAGGTGTTTCACTCAAAAGGGTTCAACAAAAAGGTATTCGCAAAAATGATTCTTTGCTCAAGTGATTTAGACCCACACACATGTATATATGTATATATATATATATATATATATATATATATATATCTATATATATATATGGATTCCTATTACAAGAACGAAAGTTCACAACTTCGAACTTGTAATAGGAAGCCTCACTTACACGAAAGTTCACTTTAACGAAAGTGAACTTCCGCGAATGTGCACTTTACCGAAAGTTCTGCAGCACAGTGGAGGACATCAAAAAACAAGCTATGTCCTCCACTATGGTGTAATACTCATGGACCTTAGGGTTAGGGCATGGGTTAGGGTAAGGGGATAGTTAGTAAAGCTATCCCCTTACCCTAACCCATGCCCTAACCCTAAGGTTTGTGACTATTGCACCACAGTGGTGGGCATTGTTATGTCCTTCACTGCGCTGCAGTCATCACAGACCTTAGGGTTAGGGCACGGGTCATGTTAAGGGGATGGCCCTATGGGCTATCCCCTTACCATGACCCATGCCCTAACCCTAAGGTCTGTGAGTAATGCACAGATGTTCAGTACAACGTCCGTTCGTTGTACTGAACTTCGCGTAAGTTCACTTGCGATTAAGTGCATTTTCGCTGCAGTGTGCATTCCATACACTATTTCGAGGTAGTGAACTTTCGATCTAGTGTATGGAATCCATATATATATATATATATATATATATATATATATATATATATATACATTTATTTAACATTTGTTGACTGGGAAAGTCTGAATAGGACAGAGCCTTTTTTCAGTGTATATATATATATATATATATATATATATATATATATATATATATATATATATATATATATATATTGCAAAGAATGGAATGATGCCTAAATGTAGACAAGAAGGAACATGGCTCCACTGTACTGAATCATCACAAAATGTGATCCAGTGGACAAGGAAATGGACGGGGAAGAAAAAGATGGTAGAATGTTATTCTGTGCAGTCATAACATGCTTGTGGTCTCCATCCTTACAATCTTACAGCATTATTGCAGAGTGTGCTTTTTCTGCTTTCTTTTATATCCATGTTATGTCTCTTTTATATGCCTAACATGGGCTATTGCTTGCCACCACCTACTGTAACATTTTTGCTGCATCCTCATCATGTCTCACCAAAAACATTCTATTGCCATCTTTCACCACCGTCTGTTCATTTGCAAATGCAATGCCCTGTATGCAAGCTGTTCCTTCTTTCTTTGTGATGTTCTCTATCCATAACACCATGCCATGCAGTATTGTGTTTTATGTGTTGTTGTGACATATTGGTGTTATCATTTAATACCATGCTGCATGCTAGATTCTGTCCCATTTGTGTGTATTAATACTGTTCATTCATGTACATGTATTGAAGGAAAGATGACCTCAGCAACTGTGCATGCCACTGCTTCTGTTGTGTGTTCATTCTGCTATGATGTTAATATAAACAGCAAGGTCCATAACACCCATATAGGAGTACACTACTGTGTAACTTTCCCACATTTGTTGTAGTATCCTTCCGTGTCATTTGGAACTGGACTTTTTTGGCACTGGTAATTATATTTTGTTCTGTAGGGCTGCATTTGTCTGTACTGGTGTTCTGTATTGCTGTTCTAATTGTGCATTGTCAAAGGAACTTATTCAACTCTGTGGCCACATTACACGTTCTATTAATAATAGCATCCAATGTAACCCCTTATTTAAGCATGATACCAGTGACAGGCACTGTGCAAAGCAAGCAAACTATAATATCATATGTCTGCTTTGCACTACACATACTAAATTAATCAGCTTGTACAGTTTTTCACAATACACTTTTTAATAGTGCCATTATGATAAATGGATCGTTATGTGACCATTTTATTTGAACATGTGCACCATAGCAATTAGGATTTAGCACTACTCTAAGCCTCTACAGCCTCTGATATATGCGTTTCATGGTATTCTGACTGCATAATATATTGACTGTTTGTTAACCTAGGTTGTATCATGTAGCTCTACATAAGTGCAGATAAGTACATGTTTGGCTTTACCAAACAATGATAGAAATTACACCGATTAAGATTTGTTACACACAGAAGAATCATCGTTTCATTTCTACTTCTGCCATAGACACTTGGCTTGGTGTTCCACCCTTTGGCCATTGTGTACCTATTCCTTTCTATGTATGGTACTCCCTTTATCTTTTTGTGAGGAATGAGCTTGTGGGAATGGTTGAGCCACCATGTGCATCTAGCATGGTATTTTGTAAATGTTTATGCCCTAGTATCTTAAAGAATCCATCAGGAAGTGCATTTGTGTTTTAAACATGAGTACTGCCAAGTAAAATCATAGACTTTGGCTGTATTTTCAGTCCAATGAGCTCTACTAATCACTGCTAGCTGATCCGAAAGCTTCTACAATGGGATACTCCAACAATGATGCTATCCTCCTTTCCACAAGGAATTTGAGCAGGCAGTTGTTCCACATGATCTTGTAATTTTCCTTGCTGAATGCACCCAGACTATTAACTGAACCCAGGATTACCTGTATCACTGACAACAGCTCTACTTCCGTGCCACCAGACTGGGTACTAGAATATTAAGTGGCAAGTTGATTTGAGTCTTCACTAGAGATTATAATAATACAGTGCTCAGCATGTAAAATTAATAAAATATCTTGTAAGGTCTCTTTTCATCTGTACTATATAGTCATCATCAATATAATGATCTGCCCTTATAAAAAGTTCAACAAAGACTTTTGGTAATTGCATGAAGACAAATATTTTGTTGGGTACTTTTTCACAACACACAGGTGTACCGTAGGTGGTATATTACATCAAAAAAGAAAGTTTCACTAACTATTGCTTGTGATACATTTTTCATCTACATTCCTAATGGCAAGACAGACTGAATCATCCTCAACTGGAGGAGAATGGTTCTGTATTTTACAACCCTCAAGACTAAATCATTACAACTTACAGTGGTATCCAGTAAGCAAACAAGCAAACACTGAAAGTAACAAAACTGCAAAAATCTTAATATGGAGATGATAAATCCATAACCACCTCCAAATGAAGACTAAACAACATAGTTAATGAAATCCTAAAATGTTACCACAAACTGCATGTTTAATGCCAACCTAAAATTGACCAAGTCTCTTTTTAAACACCGTCAGTAGCAGGCTGTTGCCAGCTTTTCTAGATAATGAATTTCATCCATTCATGACTCCTTGCAAAAACAAAATCTGTCCTTAATTAGGATTTGGTATACTAAATATATAGTGCCTGATTAAGTCGTTACAGTCTAGTATATGAACCACTTCTTTTAAGAACTCTTGTCTTTTCCATCTGGAAATCTATGAAAGTATTTTTTTTAAGCAACAGTTTTGATTAATGTCTGTTCATCCTCTGATGCAGATTTAATGTCCCTTTAAGGATTGTTTTTCAAACTGCACATATATTTCTAATGAGAATTTAGCTTTTTCTGTTAAATGTCAGTGGTCTAGTTATACATCTGTTATGTTTATTTAGCAGAAATCCAATGGAAAAAAACACAATCCAAGTCCACCGTTCGACAAAAGTTTAATGACTCAGAATATAGACAGCATAAGTAGCAAAACAAACTTTCGAGTAAAAGAAGGGTTTTTTACTCGAAAGCTTTGTTTTGTTTTGTTTTGCTTCTTATACTGTCTATATTCTGAGTCATTAAACTTTTGTTGAACGGTGGACTTGGATTCTGTTTTTTCATTGGATTTCTGGCTTCTTTCTATCCAAGTCTTTTGATTTGCTGAAGACTGTTACTTTGGTTTGTTATGTTTATTTAGCACTGATATAATTCCTTGTGATGTTTAAATCTTTCTGTAATTTCCCCTTTCCCTATCTCATATACCTTTTCTCTTCTCTGTCTGTACTGTGTCTTTCTTATCTATGCTTCTTATAACAACTCTTTTACCATATTATCTGACTCTTCATGAAACTGAACTATTTTCTGATCTTTTCTTTGTATCTGTATTAATACCTCTGAAGTTTGTTACCATTTATGTACTTTTACTCCACTGCACATTCAGAGCTTTCTATGTATGGACAAACCAGTGCCCTTCATAACATCTCCTATCCATCTCATTTATTTCAGACTCACTATTCATATAGGAAATGTTTTGCTGCTGTATAATATTTGTAAATAAAAATATTTTATTACTGTATAACATTTAATGCAATATGCTCATATGAGTTTGCATTGTAAGGTATCTTTTGCAATAATTTTGTAATGTATAATATTGTTAAAATGTTTTGTATTATGTAACCTGGAACTTTTCTCCCTGGGCCTCCACTGAAAATGAGAACCCTGTGAGCCCAGTCAGACTCCCCCAGTAAACAAACAGCAATAAAAAATAATAAATAAAATAATCTTATATTAAAGTTACAATGGACACAATTCAGAAAATATGCTTAGAGTGAGAGCAAGTAGCAATCCAAAATATTAATAAGGAAAATCCCTTAGAACCATTTTATGTAACGACATTATAAATGCACCATCCATTGCTTGAATGCATGATGACTTCCATGCTGAATTGTTATATTTTCTAGCAGACTTGACATTTTCCTTGGTTGGAGAAACTAAACAAATATGTTCATATTGTAGAAGCATTTGTAGAGAATAAATATCAATATTCACATCCCATTAGGCAACTCACACTTCAAAGTCTATTCTGATATAAGAATAATGAGATCATGTACATCAACCTTACGTAGTTTTAAATTTGTATTTATTATTCCTTAGGCTGACATTTCAAGAATCAGCATTTCTGTCACTGGATTGCAAGTTGCATCATTTACACTAACAATGCAAGACGTGGTTATACTATGGCAAATACAAGTTTGAAATCTCATTGCTACATAAAAAAGTAACAAACATATGCTTACTATATTAAATGATAATATCCATGACATACTGTTAGTAAGAATTCAGTTTGGTGAAACAGATACATGTTTCTACATAGCTAAAATTATTAGTATTTCTTTTTTACCAAAAAAATACCTATGAACTAATTCCTAATGGGGCTTGGATTGTGTTTTTTTTTTTTGAGTGATAATTGATTCCTTCCATTGGAGCTTGAAATTTCATATTACTTCCATATGAACAATTCTTTAATGATGCTAATGCCAAAAAAGTGCTAAAAGATAGCCTCAGCTGGCTTCACAACAAAGTTCATTTTGATCAAAGTTCTGCTATGGTAGTGACTTCATGTTTTTGATCTCTTATAATGCCGACCTCATTAAGGAATAGAGCATGTCTAGTCAAATTTCATAAGAAACTGCACAATAATTTTCTTTGTTCAAATGAACACCAATTTTAGTATGAAATGTTGTTACCTTCATTACAATTCCAGTCATGTTGAATGTATTTGTACATTTCACTCTTTGCCTAGGACACATGACCAAAATTTACAGAAGTTCTAGTCTGTATATCTCATAGGCAAAAACTGATTGATTTAAACATACTGGTTGTTCTTTAATGATCGTTACAGACTCATGCATAAGGCATGCTGCTTCCAGATGTTTTTGTATTTTGTAACATGGATTTCACCACTGGCACTATATTACTCTTGACACTCATTCATGTGTCAGGATAGCTGCAGGTTTTTTTTGTCAGTGAAAAGTGAAGTCAGTATTAAATGCATATATACTACTGCAACAGGCAGATTCCCCCATACAGAGTGATGTAAAGATCATTAACATTTCATATAAATATCTAATAATAATTTAAAGTATTAAAACATTATTTAGAAGTGGTAGCAAACAGGTTCCTATCAGTTCGTCGAAACTTCAGCAGTTCGAACACCATATGTTCAAACTGTGAAGTTCGAAAACTGATTATCGCGAAGCCGCGAAACACCAAATTCTTTCCCAGAGAAAGAATTCGGTGGGC
Source organism: Protopterus annectens (assembly GCF_019279795.1). Lineage (NCBI taxonomy): Eukaryota > Metazoa > Chordata > Ceratodontiformes > Protopteridae > Protopterus > Protopterus annectens. The sequence continues at coordinate 687,511,489 of NC_056735.1, forward strand.
CGTTTCTGTGGCTTCGCAATTTTCAGCACTGTGGTGGAAAGTTATGGGTTGGGTTCAGGTATGTGTGCGATTGTGTGGATGTTAGGGTTAGGGTGCGGGTTAAGTGAGATAGGGTTAAGGCACGGGTGAGGTGGGTGAGCGATAGTGACAGGCTTTAGGGTTAGGGCGGGATAGGTGAGTTAGCATTAGGGCGCTGGTCAGGTGAGTGTGTGATAGTGATGGACCTTAGGTTTAGGGTTTGGGTTAAGGTAAGTGTATAGATAGTAGTGTATGTACAGTTTAGTGTAGGGTTAGATGTAGGATTTTAAGTGTATGTGTGTGGATTGCTGTTTTTTTGTGTGCTTGTGTTGTGTGTGTGTTTCTTGGAACAGTGATTTTTTTTTCCCTGGGGAAAAAAAATCGCTGTTCTAAGCCTTCGATGGTTTTGCACTTCGAGGTTAGAAGTGCGAACATATGGTGTTCGAACTTCTGCCATTTTGACGAAGTGATATAGACCCATAACAAACTGCAGCAATTCACTAAGTCATTTAAAAATCACTTTGTTGAAGCTTCGGTAAAACCTGGATGAGTAATACAAATAATATCCTCATTCTACACGCTAATTGTTACTATGCTTTAATTTTGTTCTAGAGTTTAAAGTTGTATATCTTGTTAGTACATATTGTAGCTATAAAACTATGTTCTATTAATTTTAATTGTCTTAGTTGTGCATTCCTATTTGCTGCATTGTTTCTGATTTTTCCCATTAAATTGTATTGTACCTGAAAAGAATCTTTAGGCCAGTGTACAACCCCATTTAATACATGGAAACTAAATAAATAAACTACTAAACACATAAATTAAAGTTTGCTTTCCTAATGGTGTTAGGAAACCCAATCCATAATCAGCAGCCATTTCCATTTTGGTATTAATGTAGATGTACACTGTCCACTCTGGATCGAATCAGTGCTATCACTTAAGGTAAAATACATAGCATGTTTAAAAAATCACTTAGTTCAAAGCAGAAGGATCTAAATAATATCTGTAAGTCAATATTAGGTCATATCTAACTCTCTAGCCATCCATTGAAAAAAGACTGAAGGTTCTTTACCTATCCTTGTAACTTATGCTTTCTATACTTTTTTCAAACTTTTATATATTTTTGCATATGCATGTATTGAAAAGGAGACCAAATAGTTGCAAACTACTCAGGTCTGTATCCGACTGACAGGTATTCTGTAAAATACCCCCCCCCCCACACACACACACACAAAAGTAAAAGGGAATGTACAAAGTGAAAATACTGCTGGGGTCTTGATCATGATAAGTATGATGCTTATATGCAATATAAAGCATAGTTAATTTTCAACCAAAATGTCACCTTCTATTTATACTCTGCTGTGGAAAAGTAATTAATTTCCTGGTACCTGCGTTATTCTTTTAGGAATATGGGACTTTGATCATATTCTGGTATGCAGTGGATGCAAGGCAGACGAGTCCTGTGAAGGATGTTGCTTAATCACAGGATGCATGTACTCACTCACTCATGCTCTGCAAACATAGCTATAGACAATTTATAGGATCTGCATTTCAACTAATGACATGTGTGATATGTTCAAGGAAACTAAATCAGCTGCAAATACTTGTGCAGTCACAGGGATTTTATGAAACTGCAAAGAAGGCACTCCAGCTGGGAAGTTAACTATAGAACTACTCAATAAAACCACAAGAAAGACCCAGCAAAGCTAAAGTCTTCATTGTATAATAACCTAAACCACCTGTTGTGGAGGCATATGGGACATATCCAAATGATCTTTTAAGAACATAACAGTGTTTCACTTACATGGCTTCTGAGTGTCATTGGCTTTTTGCCAAGAACTATGAGATAGCAATACTAACTACTGCACTGGTGCTCCATTTAATGTTGAAGGTTCCTCACAATGCCAATTCCTTTCATGCAATGTCCTTATACCTAAGACTAAGCATGACCTCCCACTTCTTTCTTTCCTCTCCACTGCTAACACAGCAGTTATCCAGACAATTGGTAAACAAAATATGCCATTTTTTTCTGCAAGACCCAACATTGCAACCTACTTAAAGGTTTCAACTGGTTTCCAGCTAATAGCTGGGCTGCTGTGCAATAAACCACTTTCTTTTCAAACTTTTTAGATAAGGACATTTTACCCCCAAAGGCAAAACTTTAGGCAACAAAGCTACTGTCTCAGAGGTAATCAGGATGATACCCTTTTATCAAGATGGACCATGTTTCAAAATGATAGTAGGGGAAAGTGTCTTCTCCACACCTAATTCATCAGTTTTGAACCACCTCCCTCCAGAATTCAATCAACTAACCACTCTTCAGGAGAAAGACGTGAAAAAACACCTTACAAGTTAGGCAACATGTTCTTGCTTCCAAGACAATGGTTAAAAAGCTTCCAGTTCCCAGCTCCTCACTGTCATTTCTATTGCACAATCCTACGTGTGGTGTAAGTTGTAATAGTTGATGTTTACAACATCTATTAGGTATTCTAAACTCTACATGTTTTCCACATGGGCTCTTCTGCATGTATTCATTGTATATAATTCTTTCATTATACTTTAATGTTCATTCACTCTGCTGCTTTGTGGCCCAGGTTGCAACTGAAAAGGGTCTTCAGAATAGTCTACCTTCCAAGTTATCAAAATGAAATAAACAAACAGGGAAATGAAAGGGCTTGGGAGTTGCTATAATGGTTAAGGTGCTTACCTCACAGACGCAAGGTACAAGATTTGATTCTCAGCTTTGAAAGGGAAATTGACTTAGCTTAAAATGGCTTACAAGGGCAGCTTGTCTAGTACTTACCTAGAAAGTTCAATTATTCTCTGATACGCACTTTATCCATTTTGGGGTCACAGTTTTGCTGGAGCCACTCCCATCTCTTTATGAGCACAAGGCAGAGACACTAATCCTGGATAGGATAACGGTTTATAACCTACAGCATGCCTTTGTGATGTGGCAAGAAACCTGAGTACTTGGTGAGAATTGATAAAGACACAGGAAGGATATGCAGACTTGAGAGCCCCCAGTCAAAAAATGATCTACAGAGAAAAGGTCTGTGAAGCAGTAATATTAACTATTTCACCACCATGCCAGCCTAAGATGTGAAATAGGTTCTTAATAGTATAAATGTTGTCAACTTCTTTTTACTCCCTTTATCCATACAGTTCTTATAAAAGGAAATTCAGTTTATTGTTTACCAGTCATACATGTTGCCAAAGTATTTGTGAAAATACTTTCTTAACATAATTAGAGTTAGTATACCATTTTATAAGTACATACATTTGTAATCCTAAGTATACACAAGATATTCATCATACTGAATACTGCTGCAGTAACCTTTGCTATATGGGTTATATCTCACCAAGGATATAACAGCTGGCCAGCTTCCAAAGCTTCAGGGCACCTTCCTTGAGCTCAAACATTTTGGCATGTCAAGTTGAGCTAACTAAAATTACAGTTTTGGAGCGCCAAGCCCTCCAAAGCTTTTCTGCCATTGATGACAGCACCCCTCTGTGGTCTTTCCAGGATCAACAGTCTGCTTGAACTGTTCCTTTGCTGGGCAGATAAGTACCCTTTGGGAAAAGAATCTTCCACTTAAAAAATGTATTGTTTAAATGTACTTTCCTGCTTAGAAAAGTTATTTTTAATGTTGGAGTTTGTGTTTTAATGGAGTGCCACAAGACTTTTTTAAACTTTTTTCCTTATAGTTTAAAAGTTCTTGAAAGTAGTTGAAAACCATTTTTTCCTGTGGAGAAACTGTTTGTTTTACTTTTTGAAGGTGACAAAGTGTATTAAAGTGCTTTTTACTGTGTTTTTTTTGTATATAAAAGTGACTTTTAACAGTTTTACATTTTTACTGGCTTATGCTGATTGATTTCCCGAAGAAAGAGGCACCATTTTTGGCTTGACCATGGAACACAAAAATGTCAAGCAAACATCCTGTGCCACCACAGCAGGCTAGCAATTTGCTTCAGCTGCAGGTGGGTGACTCTACTTTGGCTAAAGCTGGGTACTCAGACCATTCATCCTTTACCCTGGATCCCTCTGGTGTAGCACCTACAGCCACTATGGACTGGGAGTTAGATATGCCCTCTGCACCTATTTGGGTTCTCCTCAGTGGGCAAGGGAGGGCCACTGTTGTTGATCCTGGAAGAGGGAACAGAAAAGGCTTACCCGTTCAGTCAGAATATTGTCCCCACCCCTGGGGATACTCCTGCAAAAAAGAAATAGAAAACAAAATGTGTATCTACTCTTCCTTAAATTTCCCTAGAAAGGAGTACTTTACTAGATTTGGCTCAGGGTTTAATTCTAGCTATTGACCCTATACCAAAGCTTTGCATCTGAAGCTCCATGGTTTTCCTCACTTTTCGAATTTTTGACTATAGTGATTAGATTAAAGTAGTTCTAGGTTTTTTGTAGAAGTTAATACTAAAATAGTGTGATTTTCAAGTCGCTGCTGTGTGTGTGTGTGTGTGTGTGTGTGTGTGTGTGTGTGTGTGTGTGTGTGTGTGTGTGTGTGTGTGTGTGTGCTCTTAGGATTAGTGTTCGGATAGTTATATAGTTAGATAATTGCATTTAGATGTTTTGTTGTTTGAATATACATATATATATATATATATATATATATATATATACATATATATATACATATATATATATATATATATATATATATATATATATATATATATATATGCATAATCGTGAATTCGAATATCTCAAATTCGCGGTTATGGCTTTACACCACGTAATGTCTGGGGTTGTATGTGGATAGTGTACGGTGCTGTCTGTAGATTTGTGTAATGTCAGGTAAGTGAGTGTTTTGTAAGGGTTTTGGGTGGGAGTTTGAGTGTATGTGAGTGTGCTGATATGTGTGATGTGTGTGTGTGTGTGTGTGTGTGTGTGTGTGTGTGTGTGTGAGGGACTGTAGAATGTGTGTGTGTGAGAGGGACTGTAGAATGTGTGTGTGTGAGTTTGCTTTTGTTTTCTGTTTGTGCAATCTCGGAGTTATTTTATATACGTAGGGGGCTTTTGGGTGTGCAGCCCCTCACATAGGGGGGATGTATGTTGTTTTGTTTGTTTATTTTGTGGTGTGGGTGTTGTGGTATATGTGTGATCTGGTGTGTGCTATGTGTTCGGTGTTTTAAATTTCGCGGTTTTGGGCTTCCGGTGTTGTGTGGATTCGATTTCATGGTCTCGAAAAACTGAAATTTGAGATTTCAGTCATTCGAGATTATGAAGTGGATATATATATATATATATGTATATATATATATATATATATATATATATGTATATATTACATTTTTCGGCTTCTAACATTGGAAAAATAATCAACAGGCTTCAAGAAGTATTCTTCCTTTGGCCATAAAATACTTCCACAAGATTCACACTCGCAGTGTATCTACTGTTTGGGGCCTTCCTACTTGCAGGATTCTTGCTCAGTTTACACTGCATTTAGCACCAGTGCCCTCCAAGGGAGAAAGGAAAAATTCATTTTAAAGGGCTTACCCCTTGACAGGGTCCAACATGTCTTTAGACCCAAAGGCACTCTCTACTTCTCCTTCCTCCGACAGAAAATGAGACAAGGAAAGGGAAAGGTGAAAAGAGAAGGAGGGAGAAAAGGATAGAGACAAATTAAGAGACAAGTCTAAAGAAAAGAGATCTGAAGACCGGTCAAGAAAAGGTCTTTGGACCCTATAGCTATCACAGGTCTGGCACCTAAGATTTTGAGGCAGTCAAATTCTCCTGTCTCAAGGATCCAGACTCCCTCCCTAAAAACTTTATTTTCTTTAGAGCCCATCAGCCCTAGTCTTCATAACCTATCTTGCAGAAAATAACTCTGAGGCCTGCTTTGTTAGCTTCATCCTGAAGATCTGGTTGTCCCACTAGGAGTCTCACTGAATTTGACATTGACTGAATTATAAGGAAGCTTTTGAGGACTCAGATTCAGCTGGGAGCCCTCCCGGCTCTGTCCCCATGGAAAGGACTAAGATCAGTCCCTTCCATCCCAACTGTATTAATTCCCATGCTACTGCCATTTTTGGAGCCACTGTATGTAGGATCTAACCTACCTGTTGTAGCAGCTTTGAAGCTGATAGCTCTGGAGACTTTGGCTTTGACATCTTTACTCATTCACTTAACACCAATACACTTGGGTCAAATGGAGTTCCGCAGCCGTAGGATCGGGATTGGAGTGCAAATGGTGGAGCTGACCCTAAGTTTTTTGGAGTTGTCCCTACCGCTGAGAGCTTCAGCACTGAGCAGCTCTATTTTGAGGTCCTCCTCAGAGCCATTAGTCATTGGAGTCAAGAGGGCTACTGTTTCTGCTAATTTAGGTGGCTCTTCCTCGATTCCATTGGCTTAATCAACTTTTGAGGCCATGGAGAGGGTCTTGGCCAGACCAATATGACTGGTACATGCTTAGAATTTAGATCCATCCAGTCTCCCTCTGAAGACTGCTACTACTTCTTCTCATTCTAGTAGACAGGGTCAGATGATCTTTATGGGCTTTGAGACCAGTCTGCATTTGAGACCCTCATCTGATTCCGATGTGTTGCTCTCAGAATTCCCAAGGCAATTCCCTGGAAGAGGACTTGCAAGAGGAAGCATACTGATGCCTTTCCTGAGTTTGTCATGAAACACACTGATTTAGATGAGAGACAAAGGTCCCCAAACTACCCCCAAAGATGTCTTCTTTTGAGATATCCTTGAACTGATGAAACAAGGGGGGGGGGTCCATAGAAAAGCCTTCTTCTGATGAGCCACTGTTTCTCAAAGCTTTTGTGTCCAGCCCTTCAATGTCCTGAGTGGTTCCTCCTCCTGATGCCTTAGTCAACCTCATTCCCCAAAAAACCTGGAAGGAACCTGATGTGGCAGAGCCCATCCCGAATAAACCTAACAAAATTCTAGTTGCACCATGGAACAAAGACAAAAAATGGGCTAAGGATCCTCCTGTAGATGCCATGGTGTTAGCAGTAGCCACAGAAAAGAAACTGTCTGAGGAAAAATTCCTTTTTTCTTTCCCTAACAGAGAGTCAAGGGCATTGGACAGACTGGGGAAATAGACTTATGTTTCAGCCACTTTCTCTGTTACTGCTCTGATCTACATGACACACCTGATATGTTTCCAGAGGGATTTGATCAAGGAACTTTCAAATTCTTTGGTGGGCAACATACTATTGGATACCAAAAATGTGTGGATACTCATTTGTCTGCCCTTCAGTCATCATCAAATGTGACCATGAAACTGCTATCTAATGCAGAATATGGTGCAGCTTGATTAGCTGGTACAGGAATTACTATCTGCTGTCATGCCTGGATGTGACTTAGCAGATAGCTTTAAGATGTCCTTCATAAATGCTCCCTACAATGGCTCCAATTTGTTTGGACCAAAAGTCAAGGATATGCTTACCAGGAATGAACAGGATGGTAAGACCTTGTCTGTTATTGAAATCCATTTTTCAACCCCTCTTTGATTCCTGGAAAAGGATCTCTGAGGGGTTGAAAAATGGATTCCAATAGCAGACAAGAATTCAACAGGACACTCCTGGGGATAGGCCTGTTATAGGCACAGCAAGTGGCAATTCCATGGGATGTTTCCCACTGGGCAGAGGCAGTCTGCAAAACCAAGGTTTCCATAGACCTTTCACAAAGAACCATTGTCAGTGTCCCTGAATGCTTGCTTGACTGCTGCACTCTGGAGGTTGTTAAAGGATGCTTCTTATACTCTCTAGCCTGGCAAAATATAACTTCCAATTCTTGGGTGCTAAGGATCATCACCAGAGGTTATAAAATACCCTGTTTAGAATCCCCAAAGATGAACCAAAGATTTCTGTTACTTCATCCTATCAATTGGAATCTGCAGCAACAGAAGTTTCACAGTTGCTGGACAAAAGAGTCATCCAACCATTCCTCCAAGACAAACTAGGATCCAGAGTCTATTCAGTGTTCTTTTTAGTTCCAAAAAAAGACGGGACCTCAGACTAATATTGGATTGCAGCAATCTGAATCAATTTGTAAAGCAGACAGAATCCAAATGGTGGCAGTACAATCCATTCTACCTTTGCTGAGGAAGGACTATTAGATGTGCTTTATCAGTCTCCAGAATGCCTACTATCATATCAAGATCTGAAGGCAATCCAGGAGATTCCTCCATTTTTCCTTCTGGGAGCCAATTATTATCAGTTCAGAGCACTGCTGTTCAGTCTCACCACAGCACCCTGGGTGTTCACCAAGAAAATGGCAGCTATCCCAGGCTACAGGGGATCCAAGTATTCCCATAGCTAGATGACTGGCTTCTAACTGCTACCTTCAGGGATCTACTTCTGACACATCAGTCATTCCTGTTACAACTGACAACTCATCTGGGCATTTCTATAAACACCAACAAGTGTAAGCCATCTCCTTCTCAATCCATAAAATTCATAGGCTGCTACATAGATATTGTGAACCAGACAGCAAAACTTCCCTCAGCATATCATACTAATCAGATCTGTAGCTATCCAAGTAAAATATACCAGACCCCGGCTTGACTTGTCTTGCACCTCCTGGGTTTAAGGGCTTTTTTTATAGTGATGGTTCCTTTAGCCAGATATCACATGAGAGTTCTACAATAGACTTTTTTTCTTCTGATACCCAAAGCCTCAGTGAACACAGGTGCTTCCCTTCTCTGGTGGGGACATTTAAAAGGGAAGATGGTCCAGGGAACATGGTCTATAATAGAGGCCAAACTTCACATCAGTGTCTTGGAGTTAAGAGCTGTCTTTCTTATGTTGCAAGCATTTCAGGACCATCTACCCAAAGATGCGATTGCCATACACTCAGACAATATGTCAGTGGTTTAGTACATCAACAAGCAGGGTGGAACCCGATCATATCTCCTTTGTTGAAAAGCCATGAGAATTTGACAGTGGTGATGTCTTTGCACTACTCTTAAGTAGCAATACACATACCTGGGATGTCAAACATCCTATCAGACAAACTGAGGAGAACTATACTATTGCATTATGAGTGTTTTTTCAACAAAACAGTGGCAACAGAGATTTTCAGCTGCTGAGGCCAACCTTGCTATGATCGTTTTTCTTTGTACCTAAACAAGTGCAGAAGTTACCTTGCCTTCATCCTTCCACAGGGACAGTCATCGAGAGATGCTATAGTCCTTCATTGTCCCTCAGGTCTCATTTATGCCTTTCCACTAATTCCCCTTATCACCAATTCTTTCAGAAAGCTATGGAGTGGAAGAACAGGGTAATCCTCTTTGTTCCTTTCTGGCCTCTCCAGGTATGGTTCCTCTTTCTTTGGCCTCACCTAGTTCACCCACCATGGCTTCTGGATCCATTGCTAGACCTCCAGTCTCACCCATCTGGGTTACCTCTACCAGACCTCAAGACCCTGAAGCTAACCACATGGTTTCTCTAATTCTAACAACTGCCAGAGATGCCAGGCTTTCTTCTCTGGTAGTCCATAGGATATCTCCCTCTCAAAGAAACACAATTAAAAAGACTTACAACAGAATTTTTCATCTGGGCCAATTCTAAGGGACTAGACCCATTTTCAACACCTCTACCAAATATTTTGGAATATTTTTCAGAACTTTTCATGGCTGGGTCAAGTTACTCTACAATTAAAGGACAATTATCAGCCATTTCAAACTTTCACAAAGGGCTCAACAATGCTTCTATTGCTTCCAGAAAGTGGCCAAAGCCTTTCTTAGAGGAACCTTTCTGTTGATCTCTCCAGGTTGGAATCCGGTCCCTCCATGGAATATCACCATCTTACTCCAGTCTCTAACCCAAAAACCCTTTGAACCAGCAGCAGTCATGGATATGAAGTTTCTTTCATGGAATACTATTTTTCTGGCTGCCATTACATCTGCCAAACAGGTGTCAGAATTACAAGAACTCTCGTGCAAATCTCCAGTCCTTACCTTTCATAAAGACAGAATGTCATTGAGAACAAATCCTTCTCTTCTTCCTAAAGTAGCTTCAGAATCTAACTTGAACCAACAGACTGATTTGCCAGTTTTCTTACCAAATTTTACCAGTAGAGGACAACATACATTACACTCCTTAGATGTGCATGAACAACTCAAGTTCTATCTTCATTGTACTAAGAATATCAGAAAATAAGATCAATTGTTTATATCCTTCTTCAAGAACAAGCCGGGACAATCATTATCGAAGGTAACCCTCTTAAAATGGTTAGCAGGCTGCATTTCATTTGTCTATGATCCAAGAGGTATGTCTTTACAAGCAAAGCCTAAGGTACATTCTGCCAGAGCAATGACAACTTCAACGGCATTTACCAAAAGAGTACCTATCAGGGACATATGCACTGCAGTAACTTGGTCATCAACTCATACCTTTGTATCTCACTATAAATTAGATGTGCAGCCCAGAATTTGCACATACTTCAACTCTGCCATAGTCAGGAATATCTTTCCTTGAGGCCACCCAGGTGTCTGTTGGGTAGCTTAGGAATCTGTCCCACATGTTGAATCAGATGAAAAAAAGACAACATCGGATACAAAAGTTAATGTTCTTAACATAACGATAGATCCATTTTGAATTCTTTTCATCTGGTTCCAAATTATCATTGTTTGCTTCTAGTGATCAGTCAGACCTCCTTTGGAGCCTGTTTGATCCACTTGTATCTTTACACTACATAGTGTTCCTTGTCTTTTCCTTCCTACCCTTTGTAACACAGTGTAAAACCTTTTGGTCAGTAAGTAAACTTGATCTACGGTAATTCAGGCAGGAGAATGGAATTGTGGTTAGGGGGGTGAGTCATAGAGCTCTTGGATCCAAAGTTTTGGTATAGAACACTGAAGTCTGAATGAACTGGATCTGACAATCCACATGTTGAACCAGATGAAAAGAAAAAAACATGGATCTGTTATTATGGAAAGTACATAACTTTTGTTTAGTCCTATTGCTGTTAGGATAACAAGGATAGAGAAATAATTTGATAAGTATGGAAAAAAGTCCATGCTTCTGCAACTTTGATTTTCAGAATTTTGAATTGTCAGGCACATATTAAAGTTTATTCTGACTAATTGTGAAAGTATGAGGAATGTATTATCTGCAGTTTCTTTTTGTGAGGAAAAATCTGCTTTAAATGGTTTCATTTCTTCCAGTTTACAAGTCACAAGTCATTGTTTAAAATGTGTGCATGACTGTTGTTACTTCTTAAAAGGGCTATGACCTTCAGTACTGTTTTGAGGATGTTTGCCTGGCTGTGTTGTCAGAACCTCCCAGATGATGCAAAAAATGTGATTTTAAATTCCACTTGGATAGAGAGTTAGTTTTTGGTCCCTCTACTGTAGAGGTTAACAAAGACCGAGATGAGAAGGTAAGCTGATTTATGAAATCTCTAAGGTTTTTCAGATTTCCTTTTCTAAATTTCCTAAAGGATTCTCTAAACTCTCTTCCAGTTTTGGCAAGAAACAAAATAAACAGTTTCAGCAAAATGCTGTTAAACAGACATTTAAGAAAAAATGGCAATGGGGTTCCAAAAGTAATACTGGGACCCCCTGCAAATCTAAGAGCAGTTCAACAAATCAGATTGACCATTTAAGGGACCTTGTACTTCCCTCCTATCCTGCCAGTCCATTTTCCCTTCCAGAAAGTCTGAATCCCCATTTTTCTCTTTGGCAACAGATAGTTTTAAACAAGAGCATGTCTTGTGATGAAACATAATTTTGGCAAAAGCAAAAAGAGTAAGTGCAGTTTGATGAAATAACTTTTGATGACAGTGGAGTTTAATTTTTTCTCCACTGTTGTGCAACCTCAGAGTTGGTATATATAAGTCTGGGGTATGGGGGTCTCCCCCCACATGGAGGATGCAGTGGGTCTTGCCTCCCTGCAAAAAAACAATTGTTGAGTTTTTGTCAAAGGTGGTTTCAACAAATGCCTTTTTTTCTTCTGTTTGTTGAAATTATCTTTGATTAGTTGACATGAATCATTTCAGACAAATGAGTTCTGATGATCAAGGTTACAGATGGCAGGGGGAAGAAATTCCTTTTTTCCAGGGGGTAATTCCTTATTCACCTGTTCAGATTCCTCTATTTCCCCTGTCCTTCAACACTTGTTGTCTTAGGGAGTGATATAACCAGTTCCTCATTACAAGGTTGGAAAATGTTTTTATTCAAAGATGTTTTTGGTGTCAAAGAAGGGAAATGCTTGGAGACCAGTTCTGGATCTTTCTTTTCTATACCAATTTGTGTTATTATCCATATTCCAAATACTTTCACCTCCCAACTTTTTACCTCTTTTTCCTCATTTAATTTTCCTGGTAACACTAGATTTAAAAGATGATTATTATTACATCCCTGTTCATCCAGACTTCAGGAGTTTCTTAAGGTTCTGTGTGAATCACATTATCAGTTCTCTGCCTTACACTTTGGACTATCTACAGGAATAAGAATGTTCACAAAGTGCCTAACTCAGTTTATAGCTCATTGCAGTCCACAGGATATCAACATTTGTTTCATATTTAGATGACTTGCATATCTTTGCAGAGTCTTTTTCAGGAATCTCTCACTTGGGTGAGAAATCTCTTACACAAGCTGGGATTAGTTTATTTTGTTGAGTTTGGTATTTGCCTGGATTTATTTTGTTGAGTTTGGTATTTAACTGGATTTATTTTGTACAATTGGGGATTCCAAGAGAACATTCAAGTCTTTTTTGACTCCTTTACAAAGAAGGGGCCAGATTTTGCATAATGGTTAAGGTCTTTACCTAAGAGATATATACACTACAGGGTTTGATTCTGACCTCTGGTTATTAATTAGGCTTGTAATATTCTGCAGAGTTATAGCCAAGTATTTGCCTATAAATCTTTGGGGGTTGGAGGTTGGTATACTGGTTAAGGTATTTATGTCACAGACAAGAGATACAAGATTTGATTCTCACCAGGGGAAATTGGCTAGGCTTAAAATGGGTCACAAGGGCAACTAACCTAGCACTTATCTATGATTATATTCCTGTGGTGTCTGCTAGACACCTCAGTTTCAAAAAGCTTTTCTTCTACAGGAAAAATAGATCTTTACCTAGCTTCTAGGGTTTTCCACTCAGACTTTGGGCAGTGTGAGAGAATACCTCAGGATTTTTGGTCTCATGGCATCTGTGATTCTCATGATACCCTTGGTAAGACTTCACATAAAAAAAACACAATGGTATCTGAAGTTTCTTTGGTCTCAGCACCAACATCCATTATCTTTTACAATCCCAGTTCTGGAGTTTGTTAAAAGAAATATCACTTGGTGGAGACAGTAAATATCCTGGAATTCAGTCTCCCCTTCTCCTGTCGTGCTCCAAAGCAGCCAGTTACCGTAGATGCCTTGGACTTGCTTGTGGAAGAGTCCCAGGAGGGATGAAAGTGCAAAGTGTTTGAGACACCAAGGCCAGGCACAAGCACATAAATGTAAAGGGGATGCTAACTGTGATCAAGGCACACAACTCTGTGAATCATCTTTGGTCCCCTGGTCCTCTTCAGGTTGTTGCAGACAATACCACAGTTATGTAGTACATCAACAAGCAAAGGTGAACAAATTCTTACTCCCATTTCAGACTAGCCATGTTAGCTTGGAATATAGCTTCACTGCACAATCTCACTGTACATGCATCCTTCATCCTGTCAGAGCAAAACTGTGTGGCAGGCAAGTTGAGCAAGACAAAGAGAGGCCCTCATGAATGGAAACTAGGTAGGGGGGGGGTCTCCCAAAATTTGATCCATCTACGAGGAGTTCCTCAAGTTGACTTCTTTGTGTCCTGTCTGAACAGTCAGCTGGCAAAATTCTGCTCTAGGACTATATTCAAGAAGGCCTGGAATACAGATGTATTTTCTTTTCATTGGATAGGAATGCTCCTGCATGCTTTTCCACCCTTTCCACTGATATCCATGGTACTTCTGAAGTCTCAGAAGGAATCACCCAAGATCACTGTGGTGACTTCCTTCTGGTCCAGGCAACAGAGTTTCTCCCTTCTTTTGTAAATGGCCAGGGGCAATTACTGTAAGATTCCTCACATAATGGGTCTACTCACACAAAATCAGGGGTGTTTGATACACCCTGACTCCAGTCAACTTCAACTAACTGCCCAGATAATAGAGTCTTATTTCCCTTGAGGCACCTGTTTACTGAGGATGTGCAGCAAGTACTAAATGAGCAAGAAACCTGCTACTAGAAAACAATATATTATCAAATGGAAAATGCTTCCATTTTCTATTTGGTATGAACAACATAACCAGCATACATTTAGGGCAAGTGTTTCTAGTTTTACAATATTTGTGTGAATTACTATCCTATGGCCTTTCTTACTCCTCCATCCAGGTTCATTTTTCAGCCATTTCAGCATGTTTGACCATGGATCCACCTCTTTCAGGGCATTAAATTGTCAAAATGTTTTTGAAAGGAGTTCCACATAAGAGACCTCTAAGAAAACAGGTGGCTCCTCCTCAGGATCTTAATTTTGGATTAGAGCATTAACATTTGTTCCATTTGAACTGGCTCATCGGGCTGATTTCTCTGTCCTCTGCAAGAAGAGTATCTGAGTTGCAAGCTCTTATGGTGAATCAGCTAATCCTTTTTTTATGCTTAAGATGGTATCCAAATTTACTTTAAGCCAAACTCTCCACCTCCCCATTTTCTTTCCTCAACCTAAAAACAAGGGAGAAAGGATACTACTAACCTTGAATATCTACAGACAACTCCGGGACTTTCTTGACAGAAATAAAATCTTTCAGATCTGCGGATCAGTTGTTCATTTCTTATAAAGGTAAGAAGGAGGAACAACCTGTGTCAAAGTAGACTATTTCCAAATGGCTGTCTCAGGTTATTACCATTTGTTTTATTCACCACAACAAAAATATTCCAGGCAGGGTCAAGGCTTACTCATTCAGAGCTTTCATAGCTTTCATATGCCTTCGGTCTGTTATATCCTCAAAAACAGCCTCATTCTTCTTCATTCATGAGAGTTTTTCTCCTCAGTGCTCCTGCTGATTCATCCCTTGTAGCTGCAGGAAATAAATACCCCAATCCATTTCAGCCACTCACTTAGTTGCTGGAAGGATTTGAACTTGATTTCACCCCAGTCTTAGTAAGACTAGATTCCTGAATGATCCAAAATGATTTCCACCTAGCTATTATAGTTTGCCTTATAGATTTTTCCCAGTCTTGCTCAGCCAAAGATTGCTCTGGTTTGGACTCCTCTGTTTCATATCACTCTGTCTAACAGGTTTAATTTAGAGCTTCCATAGTAATTCATGCCATCTGCGCGAACTGCTGGTATTCTATGTACTCTTTTCATCTTTTCCTAACATCTCCCCTTCTATCTCTCCTACCTATAAACTGTCAGTAACCTGCAAAACCAAGATCAAGTGTCACCTTGATAACAATACTTTTACCTTTCTCATGTCTGCTAACCCCAAACATACCGCTATCCCCTGCCCCTAACCCTACACATTATGTTATTAAAAACCCTTTTCCTAACTGAACCGCTACACCAGACATAAGGGGAAAAACACACACAACACCAAACATGTACAGCACCAAATCTATCCCCTTACTTAACCCTAACTTGCAAACAGTTGTACTTACACATCACCCACTATGACACAGTCTTGTACATTTTCACAACCACCACTTTTTCATTCAAAAAATACTTTGCCTGGACACTACAATATATGAAACTAAATTCAACCATATGTGATTCACACAAATGAGCATTCATTTGGGTATTCTCTCTTTTTCTATACGCACAAAAACATTTCAGTCAAATGGGTATTCAAGCTTTTAAGTTACAATCACACACACACACACACACACACACACACACACACACACACACACACACACACACGTATAAAAAGTTCTGAAGTCACACACACTTAAAAAATGGAATATTCAACTAATACATCTAAGTTCTGAAGTCACACACACTTAAAAAATGGAATATTCAACTAATACATCTCATTATTTGTGTGATGCTGGAGTTGATATATTTAATCAGGGGCTGGAGGGTTTGACTCCATAGCTCTCAACCTTCCATCTCCAAAATGAGGAACACTGCTTCTCGTAATGTGGAACAAATGGGCAAAATGTGGAACACTTACTAATGGCTTACTAACAACTTCATCTAGGAAGCTCATAGGATGGCTAAAATGTGATATTTTTATTTATAAAACAGGTCTTTTAATGAAATAACATGATTCAGTTCTATTTACCATTGATATCAGTAAAACTGCTGCTAACACTAAATGTGTGACAGACCCTGTCAGTGTGGAACTTCGAGAAACATGAACTTTTTCAGACCCCAAATGAGGAACATTCCACATAATGAGGTACATTTGAGAGGTATGTTTGACTCCACATGGGAAGTTTGCAGATGGTGCTGTCTCATGTCAACACACTTTGTGTATGTGCTCTGCTGAGAAATGTTTTCTTTTTCCTAACACATAGGAGCTGATAATTCTTTCCAGTTCAAGTACCCTGTTTTGTAATACTGTGCAAACATCAACATTTGAAATAACAGAAATGAAACTGTAACACACGAAATACTGTGTTTCAAACTTTTTTAATACTGACATATACTGGTCCTTTTACTTCATCTGTTACCATCTATTTATATACTCACTTTCTCTATAGCTTGCTGCTTTAACAACACAATTTTCTTTATAGTGTACTGCAGACCTGATGTACATCTATACTTTTTGACTCTGCGAAAATGTTTCTCTCTTCTCTCATTATTCTCTTTAAACCTCCACTTTAACTCCAACCTACCAATGTTCCCACAGTTGCACACTCCATTCCTTGTTTTCTTCACTGATTTACCCCAAACCCAGAGCAAAGGTAGATGAAAGGTTGGCTGCTCTGGGTAAAAAGTGCACTGTAGAAGAGGTGTCAATTAATCCTTGCAAGTTTGCATGATTGCTGGTAATCATTTAAGCAGCTGCAGTTAATATCAGGGCTGCTTAAATTATTTAAAAGACTGCCTGCATGTATGTTAGGAACAGTAGCATTGAAAGAAGGACTATCTCATTCTGAAGTTTCTGAATGAAAGATCAAAAAGAGCTACTACAGTTCACTGCCAACAGCTTGAAGATTTTTTTAGTCCTCAACTCCAGCAGACTTTCTTTCTTTTTTCTTTCTTTATATATTTAGTTAATCCATGTCCTTGTGGTGGTGGTGACACTGATTCTGGGATTGCTTGGGTGCCTATTTTCCCAGGTAGAGCTATGACTTATCCACCAACTGCTTCATATTGCCCTTTCTCCCTTCTCTCATTGCTTATAACTACCCCATCACCAAGCCCTCTTTCTTAGCTGCAAACGTCCAGAAGTAATATCACTACAGCATGATCTAGAAACCCTGTATTTAATACCTGAACCTTTTTTTGCTGAATTTCATCCTGTATCATGAAAGAAACATGTCTAATGTGGTAGTCACATCCAGCTTGTTACCTGTAAAAATACATTTCCTTTTGGCTCATACCTTCTTCTTCATGAATCTATTTAAATGTGCACCACTGTTTTCTGTTGTTGGCACCTTGCCATGTTAACAGTGTATTTTCTCCATCAAAATGGCATGTCTTTCAATAGGTATGAGTAACACTGAAATCTCACTCATTCACCTCAATATCTGTTTCCTTTTCAAGTTGGTCCCACACTTCAAGTGACACCATAAAAAGGCACTGCCATCTGCTATATCCATAAATGTTATCAATCATGCCCCTTCATCTCTTCTTGGAGGTAGAATCTTTAAATATCATCCTCCTTCTTTAGCCTCCTGCTTTGCATGTCCAGATGAGATATTTCCCTTTCTCAATTTTCTTATCTCCTCACTTTTCTTTTGAATTCTTCTTCTACACATGATGGCCACACTCCTTTCCCACCTCCTACCAGCTTGAGGTCCATCTGTACTTTGGAGGAATCAAAGCTTTTTAGTTTGTGATTAGCCCTCCCCTTCAGCTTGCTTTCCTAACTTAGGTTACAGCTAACTCTTCTCTCATAAATCTTTGAAAATCCTGTTGCTGATGTTTGAATGTGAGCACCCTCCAATGCTCCATGTCACTAATTGCAGTCTTCTGCCATAATGTCTCCATCCTCTTTCAACTCACAGCCAGTTGCAGTTTCAGTCTATCCTCCCTATATGCATTCTTCTATCCTCCCACTATGTCCTAGACAGTACCATTCCAGGCAGAGCCTTGAGGACCCTTAGCAAAGTACAACTTAGCCTGTGCTCAATCCCCTATGATCCCTTCCTCCTTGTGTTGTCAAGAGGAGCTTTACAATTTTGACCTAAGAAAAGTCTTCTAGGGTTGGATTTTCTACCTCACAAACAGAACTTTTCAAGAAAACTTGGCTAGGCTTAGAAATAACCCTCATGTCACAAGCTTAGTAACAATCTATGAATCTCCTCACCTCTCCTCCTAATGTTTACAGATATGACCTTCATGCTACCCTACTTTTATTTCAGTCTTATTTCACAAACGTTTCTAACACCTGAATTTTTAACAGGAGACAGGCACCCTCCTTATATCACAAACCATACAACAAATTCAGTTGTATACAGAAATGCAAGGGTATGTTCTTATGTGCATCAGTTAGCAGCTTGTGTTCTTACAGCAACTACTGAGTTCATCAATAATGTCCTGCCACCAGTTGGGGATTTACTATTCAAAGGAAGGAAAGCATAGTGTTCCATCAGTGGTTCCTCCTTCCAGAGTCCCTGAAATGAGTGAACTGAAGCATGATTTACGAAGAACTAAAATGAAGGCACCTGATCATCTCCTATAATGCATTAGTTTCCAGTATCATGCCTACTTTCTTGTAGAATGGTTTCCTGCTACTGAATTATCTCCCTTCTTCCAAGACAAAACATTACACATTTATTACAAAGACACAAACTTCCAGCCTATCAGATTTGCGATGCTGTTTAGCTTCCAGCCAATGTGCTATGACAATGAGCAGGATGAAGGTCTCAGAGTGCCTTACAAAGATTTACCAGGGAGAAAGCCTTATCCCTTCCTGTTCTGCCTAAATGTCTGCCACACTCACCATACTGACTGATCCACACTGCTCTGCTTTTAAATATGTGTGGGAGTAGTGCTCTGATCCCACAGGGGTACAAGTCTAGTATTCCAGAGTCTCCATCAAGCTTCATATCGTTGTCTTTATCCCGATTTCACACCTTCCCACTCATATGTCTACTCCTCTAATTATCATTAGGTATACTATTCCCCCATATATCAATAGTGAGACGCTATTCTCCTCTACTTCAGCAACGTGTCCCCCTCTTCAGACAATTCCTTTCTCTTCTTCCTTTGAAGTTTGTCCTAATTAAAGGCAATCACTCTGAGTGTACATCTCCTACTGCCTCTGCCACCCCCATTCTTCTGGAGTATGTTGGGATATCCCCGTGTACACCTACAGTGCTGCCTTCAACTCATAGTATCCCTCCCTTACCCTAGATTGGTTCCCAGGTCTCATCTGAGGTGTTTCACCTTACTGTCCAGTTAAACCTTATTTTTTATAGATTGACTCCATTTCATTCCTTTTGCCAGTCTACAAGCAGTCAGTAAGCATTTGTGAATCCCCCGATGTATATGCTTTTCCTCTCCACTCTCTACTATGACACTTTTCTAGGAATAGTATTTTCTGTAAATCTGTCTGTAAAAAAATCTTTACTCTGACCTTCTGGTGAACTTTTTTCTCACTATCACTTCCCCCAATATTTAAGTAGCACTACTAGTGCATGAGCGAACCTTAAATACCCAGGGCAGTTAGGTGCTCCTTTACCGCTCCCTGATCTTTGATACATGACAGAAGGCACAGAATACAATGCTTTACCTCTTTTGTAGTCCTGCAAGTCCACTAGCAGTAAATCACGTACCGCTTTTTTAACTCTATACCTTTAACAATCAGAGCAAACTCAATCCTCTTCACCTTTAAGCTCAGCTTAAATGAATTCCTTTCCAAATCATGAATCAGTTCCTGCTGATACCAATATCTCCCATTTACAGTCTCCTCCTCACCTTCCTCCCCATACTTAACCCCTTATCTTTCTCTCCATCTTCCTCTTACTACTGTTCCCTGCTTGTCACTTCACTCTTCCTCTCCCTACTGTTCTTCTATACCTCTCTCCATTATCTTCTGTACTTCTTCATCCCCACCTACTCTTCTCATAACATTAATTCCTTTCTCAGTCTATACTTTATCCTTTACCGTTGCTCTAACATGTTGCTTAATGTTTTGAATTATGTTATCAGAAAAGTTGTTATTCTACTGTATCATCTTAATACAAATACTTAAACCTAATTGTATATGCTGTTTATGTTTATCTTATGTTTTTGTGATCATAATGTTTGGAGCTTTTCTTCCTGGGCTTCTACTGAAAATGGGTAAATCATGGTCCAGTTGGATTTTCCCAGTAAACAAATCTCAATGAATACTAAATAAATAAATAAATAATCTACTTATTCCTGTCCACTAGCACTATGTATTGAATTATCACATAGGTGGTAACCCACTACGTATGGAAGAGATAATTAGGGACCTGGAGACCCAGGTAGAGAGCAACCTCTCCTTTGATAATCACATTGCCAAAGTGGTTAGAAATTTTTTCTATGTAGCCCACCTAATCACAAAAGGGTTCACATCCAGATCAGTGAGGTCATCGTGCCCCTCTACTCATCAATCATTAGGCCCATAATAGAGTACAATGCCTCATTTGGAATGTACCTTACTCGACACCTACAACAGCTGGAAAGACTACAAAAGTACCTCACCAAGAGGATCATGGGCCTCAAACAGATGCCCTATGCAGCTCAACTAAAGAAACTCCAGCTCTACTCGGTTGCTTTCTGCCTGCTCAGAGGTGATCTCTGCCTGACCTATAAGGCCATGTCCAACCCGGAATTATTGGACATGCTCCACCTCAAGAAAACCAAATCTCTTAGAGCCACATGCTCCAGTGAATTAAACCTCAGCACAACAATAAACAGGACATGCTGGAGGGATAGATTCCTGCCCCAGAGACTTCCCTCACTCTGGAATAGAATCTCAGTTTATGTTAGGCAAAGCCCCTCACTGACTCTCTTCAAGAGAAATCTTGACGAGTGGATGGGAAATCATAAATTTACCCCTGGGATCACTTCAATGGCTCCGCTAAACAGAGGCCCAGGAAACTAATTCAAAAGGGAGGCAAAAGCCAACACATTCTGGCTAGGCTTCTAAATGCCCTTGGGCAGATAACCTAGTACCTACCTATGAACCTATGACTGATTGGAATATACATGAATCCTGTTAGTAACACTTTCATGCACTTTGTGTACTAAACTGGTTTACAAGTAATGCTGCACAGGCAGTGATGTTATAGACTGTGTAGTGGGAACCATTTTACATGTCAGTACTATTGCAGCTCAGAAATATTATTCTAATCAGCTTTAGACCACCTGGGTCATAACTAAGACACCAAGAATAATCAGTCATGTTTGGCCTGTGGTAGAGCTACTTGGCAGTTCAGGAGCAATGCCAGCAAAGATGACCATATTAAAAAGTTTGTGTTAAAATCTTCCTCTTAACACCAAAAGGAACAAGACAGTATGCGCTTTTGTGTAAAGTTTTTAAACTGGAAAGTACATAAATCAAAGAAAAATAAACCCATCTAGAACAAATCTAAAGGGAATTTTACTTTAACCAGGATTAAGGAGATCCCAAGCAAGGAAAACAGAAAGTAGTCTAAGGACACGTGATAAAACTAAAAGTGAAATAATCAACAGTAGGAGAAAGGCATAACCTTTGAAGTTTGGCTAGAACAGCTAAAGAAAGTCACAGAAGATATTGAAATAAAAAAAAAAAAAACTCGACTGTATTTAACAACAGACTGTACATTAAAAGTCTAGTATCAGCATAGGTGGTATTGGCAGAACAAAACATCACAATCTGCAAACATAAGTTCCTCAAACAGATAAATGAATTATCTCTCCATCTGGTTTAAAAATTAAAGAAAAAGAACGTTTAACACAGGAAAAGCAGAGACATCTGTTACCTGGCATTTTACAGTGTGGCAGTATGAAGTCTCATAACAGAGAGACACATATCTGTAGCAAATTATGACCAGGCAGAGCTGTTGAAACTTGTTAAGGAATTAAAAGAGAAAGGAGAAAATTGTTTGAAAAAATGTGCGAATTAGATATTTGTGCAATAGATATCAAATATAAAAATAAATATAATATAAATAAAGTGGAAACAGACAATTTGCAAATGTTGATGAACATCAGAAATATTAGACTTGTAAAACCTGATAAGGGAGGGGGGGTGGTCATTTTTGATTACAGTGATTACATCAATAGAATGGAGAACATAATTACCAGTGATATTTACACTAGCAGTTCTATTAATGAAATGAATGGTGCATATAGACGAATTAGGGGTACGTTACAAGACCACTTTATTGAAGGGGCTATTAGTATAGATGAGTTGAATTTTATGTCAGTGCTGTATCCTAGGACACCAGTTCTATTTGGAGTTCCAAATATCCATAAAAATTGTAACAAACCACCCATGAGACCTATTGTTGATGCCCAAGGGTCCATTACTAACCCTACAGCTAAATTTTTGGATGAAAAATTAAAACCATATGTGCTGAGAGAAGCCCATCTGTGCAAAGACTCATGGGACGTTTTATCGAGAATGAATGAGGTAAGGTTTGGAATACAAGATATATTCATAACCATTGATGTACTCAGTTATACCCCATAATGTGGGTATAGAATGGTTTAGTGATTATTTATATAGTAAAGAATTACTTCAGGATAGTATTAATTTATATGATCAATTGCTCGATATAGTACTTAAAAATAATTACATAATGTTTAATGATAAATTATATTTTCAAAGTACTGGCGTTGCTATGGGGTCCCCCTGCAGTGGGCTCTATGCTAACATCATTATGTGCATATGGGAAAAACGTTTTATTTTCAGTTCTCCATTCTTTCAGTATTGTGTTATTTACTTGCGCTTCTTGGATGATATTTTTATTTTGTGGCATGTTGAAGAGACAAAAATTAATGAATTTATGGAATATATTAATCAAACAACTAATTTTTTTAAATTTCTTGGTGAATGGGATATCAATCAAATTTCTTACTTGGATGTCCTCATATAAAAGATTATGAAACTAATACTTTTTTGTCAGAAATTTTTCGTAAAAAAACTTATAGCAATAGCTTATTACATTACAATAGTAGCCATCCATATACACAAAAGAGGGCTGTGTTAAAAGGGCAATTTGTAAGAGCACCACAAATGGTGAGTAGATGGGAGAGCTTCTTACAGGAATGTGAATTAATGAAAACCATGTTCTTACAAAGGGGCTACCCGGAAGCCCTAATAAATGACATCATGGAAGAAGTTATCCATAAAAGAGAAAATGGACACTTTAGGCCCCTTTTGTTTGATAATACTAATACATCATTTGGTGATGAAAATAGAGACAATAATATGAGAGCAGGAATGACATCTAGTGTAAATGAATTTAGTCAGAACTTGAATAACATCCAAGAACATAGAATTAATGGTAGTGATGATAATGACAGTAGTAAAAATAATTTCGGTAATATTTTCTTACTACTTTCAATTCTGACAGTCACATGATCAGAAATATTTTGACAACAAATTGGTCTTTATTATTAAATGACCCATTAATAAGAAGAACTATCGGTGAATTTCCATCTATTGTTTATTGGAAGGACTATAACCTTAAAAAATGTTTTGAAACTAGTTTTAGATCTAAGACAAAAGGTTATATGTTTAAATGCAGTAAGTGTAAGTTCTGTAAATACATTCTAGAAATAAATTCTACAATTATTAATAATTGTAATATTAATATAATGGGTAAATTTAGTTGTGATTCCACAAAAGTTGTTTACTGTGCTTCATGCACGCATTGTACTTGTTTTTATATAAGAAAAACGGAGCGCAAGTTAAAAAAGAAAGAATAGGAGAACACATTAGAGCTATAAGAGATGGTAATGACAATAATGCACTAGCAAAACATATTAGTCAACACAGTACTCATTCATTTAGATGTTTTGTACTGGATTATTTAGATTATAGTAGTAGAGGAGGGGCATGGCAGTTCATCTTGGAAGAAATGGAGTTAAAATGGCAAATCCGACTAGGCACATCTGTGGCCAGGCTTAAATGGTATGTTATAATTGGGTAGCATTCTGAAATTAAAAGCTTTGAAACGCTAATGTTTAAGCAAAACCTTGTATAATTTTATTTATATATATTTTAAATTTGTATTTTATGTTTTACAAGTTGTTTGGATATGGTTGACTATAATATATGTTTTTTTGTGAGGGTTTTTTTTACGTTTAGTAGATAGTATTGTTTGAAATGTATTTGGGATTTTTTTGGACTGAAGTTGAGTTCGGGGGTTGGGCTGGTTGATGGGATGAGCAAATGATTAATGGCTGTAACATCTAATTAAGTAATTACATCTCAGTATAGTTTAAAAGGTAAAGGAAATTATGTATTTTTTGTCAAGACAAATGAAAGCGTTTACTTTTACTAGCTTATTTATTTTTTTGAGCACATATAGTAAGGTATTTACTCGCTATTAAAATATTCAACTGATTTGGTTTGTTGCGCGTATTGAGCATATTGTAAATATTCTTACACGCTATCTATATATGTATGTATATATATATATATATATATATATATATATATGTCTTAACATCGATTTTAAACCGTGGTGATTAAAGACTTTTTCTACCTGCCTGGACCTGGTCTTTTGCATTTAATGTTATAGACTGAGTAGTGGGAACCATTTTACATGTCATTACTATTGCAGCTCAGAAATATTGTTCTAATCAGCTTTAGACCACCTGGGTCATAACTAAGACACCAAGAATAATCAGTCATGTTTGGCCTGTGGTAGAGCTACTTGGCAGTTCAGGAGCAATGCCAGCAAAGATGACCGTATTAAAAAGTCTGTGTTAAAATCTATCTCTTAACACCAAAAGGAACAAGACAGTATGCGTTTTTGTGTAAAGTTTTTAAACTGAAAAGTACATAAATCAAAGAAAAATAAATCCATCTAGAACAAATCTAAAGGGAATTTTACTTTAACCAGGATTAAGGAGATCCCAAGCAAGGAAAACAGAAAGTAGCCTAAGGACACATGATAAAACTAAAAGTGAAATAATCAACAGTAGGAGAAAGGCATAACCTTTGAAGTTTGGCTAGAACAGCTGAGGAAAGTCACAGAAGATATTTAAATTAAAAAAAAAAAAAAAAAAAAAAAAAACGCGACTGTATTTAACAACAGACTGTACATTAAAAGTCTATTATCAGCATAGGTGGTATTGGCAGAACAAAACATCACAATCTGCAAACATAAGTTCCTCAAACAGATAAATGAATTATCTCTCCATCTGGTTTAAAAATTAAAGAAGAAGAACGTTTAACACAGGAAAAGCAGAGACATCTGTTACCTGGCATTTTACAGTGTGGCAGTATGAAGTCTCATAACAGAGAGACACATATTTGTAGCAAATTATGACCAGGCAGAGCTGTTGAAACTTGTTAAGGAATTAAAAGAGAAAGCAGAAAATCTGGTATGAAACAACCGGACTTTTCAGAGTCACAGAACTCAAGACACAGGCAGTAAAGAAATACATAAAAGACAAAAACAATTACATGATCAATTACAATAATCAGAGTACAGCAAAATCAATGATAACGTAGATAGGAACATAAAAGATGAGATGGTCCAGGAGAACAGCTTGTGTACAAACTTGAGGGGTGAATTGGGCTGTGGAGCAGAGAATGCATACAAAATAAGTGCAAAATAGCACTTTGTATTTCAGATATAGATATTAGCTAACAGATATGTATCAGAGAAATGAAATAAGTTGCAATTACAAGCCATGATGCTGTATATAAAGAAATATATGTGCTTTATGAATAATATTTCTAGTCCTTATTTTGGAAGAAATTTAAACTGACAGTAGAGATAGAATGCTTCTGGAGTCAGTAAGTGCCTTTGTATTACATTCATTGTAATATTATTAACAAAACCTTCATTTAAACAAAATAAGAACATTTAGTTTAAGGTGGGGAAATCCATGAGTAAGGCACTTATTACTGCCTGAAACAGTAGTGTGTCACCTTTATTAAGCACGAGCCAAGCAGTGATTTAAAACTTTTCCTGAGAGGAGAATGTCAGTACAAGGCAATATATCCATGTTATTATGTCTGAATTCAAGAAATTGCTTTGTTTCTTGTGTTGTTACTGAGTTTGCATTTACATTTGACTTTGTTTTCTATTATGTATATTATATAATTGTATGTTTATGCTTGTTTACTTGATAAAAGAGTCATACACCTTGATAGGAATTCACGAAGAGTCAGTTCTGGCATGTCAGCAGCTGATGCTAAATGGACTAGAACCACCACCGGCATATCTCTCAACTGCTATGATTTAGGCATAGTGCTATGATATAGCATCTTAGATTTGTTCTTCTCCTCCTAGGTTAACTGATGTTCCTCATAATGTCTGACCTGTGCATGGGTGCATAACCTGTTAAATAAATAAACTAAACTTATACAAAGATTCCCTATCATTTACTATATCAAGTCTAGAAGTAAAAAAAAACTTATATTGTGAAAAAAAAAAGAAAGTGCTTCCCTTTCTGACCTCTGCTGTGATTTTTAAAGATCAGTGTTATGATTTTTAATGCTCAGAAATTGAGAGTTATGACTACCTGCCCCATGCAATGTAAGGTGATTATGTAATCATAGACTGTGGAAGAGATGAATACGTTGTCACATGTGGTGTGGAAGGTTTGATATAGGGTAGCATATGTCAGGCCTCACCTTTAACGCATAGGGCTGTGCTCCTAGGCTCTTCTGTATGCAGTCTTGACCTAAGAGATTCATAATGACTACATATGCAGTATGTTGCCTGCGGCTGTGCAGAACATGCATACAGTACAACTACTGTAGTTAATGTATGCAGCCCTGCATGACTTAGTCATTGTTTCGATGACACTACTGTACTCTTACAATACAGAGTAGAAAAGATGATGGTGAGTATCAGCCAATGATGCTGTGCATCATGATACTCACGTCCCTCCCCAAACATCCTGTTCTGCCTGGTTTTGTATTCCTAGGTCCTGATAGCTACTGCCCACTGCAGCAGGGGGCACCACCTTGTCTCTGCATGCTTGTTCTATGCAGCTGCTCCTCCTTTTTTTATACACAGTGCAATCTATGACTCACTCCTGGACCCCTGAGTGTAAATGTAATGGTTATTAGTAGACCTCCTTTGCTGAGAAGTCCTGAGTTAATGGAGGTTTGCATACAGGCTGTTTGTCACTGCAGCTATAAGAAATGACATGTCTCTGGATTACAAACATATAGGTTCATAGGTAAATACTAGACTAACATTCTGTAGAATATTACAAGCCTACCCAATAACCAGAGGTCAGAGTCAAGCCCTGTACTTTGTATCTGTGAGGGAAAGCATTTAAAAAGTATGCCAAGTGTAAGATATTAATGAATTCCATCTCTATTATCAAACTGCACAGATCTGACAATTGTTTAACTGCATTTACATTTATCTTTAGTTTGGTCAGTTTAAAAAGGGTATTTGCTCACACTTTATCCACAGAAAGATACATGGCCTATGCACCCATCAAAAAAATCTGCTAATTAGAATTCCGTGCAAGTTTTGAAAAGCTCTGAAAAATGAGACAAAATTCAAGACTTGGAACCAGTCAGATTATCAGCCAGTAAAATGTTTGCCTGCAGTCTGATAAAGTTTTAAATTAATTCAGATATAGTCATCTTTTTAATGCAGGAAAGCAATGGTTTGCAAATAGATATGGAGCTTAAAAACAAGTTTACTTTACTTAGTAAAGGCAGACCAAGTTGAATTACACAAAGTAGATCATAGGATGGTTGATTAAAGAAACTGTTGTTCACCTTCATACAAGACTCCAATAGGTGATCGCTACCATTCATTGTACTGCATGTTACTGTCACATAAAACATTGCAGAAAAAATATCACTTATTTATGTTGCCAATGTTTGGGTATTTATTTATCAGTTTGTTAACTGGATGATTGGGTTGGTCCGGTAAAACTTTTCAGTCATAACCCAAGCTAAATCCAGAACAGTTACAGCAGTATTTAGACAATACGTTTACAGAAAGAGAGTAAAATAGAGAAATAAAACTTATATAATGAAACTGGCATGTATTTAAATTCTGCAAAATGAACAATATAGTCATTGTAACAAGAGTTTATAGTTTTACAAAAAGTATAAACTCTATATGCAGAGGTTGTAGTGCATGAAACATCTGTATTGCAAGTGACAATTTTTTAAATGATATATTAATGGTATTTTTTTTTTTTTGGCGGGGGATTCCAGGACCTTGCATCTTCCACATGCATGATACTTAAAGCATTCTACCTCTAAGAAAAAGATGAATAATTAAATATTTGAAATAATTAAATATTTGAAAAATCAACTTTTCTCTTTCTTCAAACTAGAGCTTCCTCAAAAGTGGCATAGTTAAGTTGCTCTTTGTTTTTGAACCTATTTGCATTGCGTGGCTTGTAATTGATTCTGTATTTGTGTCTTTAAAAATGCTAATAAAAATCAGATTGCAAAAAAAAAAAAAAATCAGTAAAGGCTATTGTAGTATTCTGTATTCTGTTGGTTTCCACAGTCAATAGTCTGACAATGCAATGATGATATCTAAATGCTTCTTTTCATTAATGTCTGTTACATTCTTTACAGCCATCTATTTTCTTGTATCTGTTTCAGTGAAATGTATCATGCATGGCTTGACTTTGGGTCTGTCTAAATGAAGTAGAGCCATCCAACATATGTCAACATCAATATCGTATTAAAGCATGATTTCCACATTAGATTTGGATACTAAATTGTGTTATATTAATTTACATTATGTATTACATTTCATACATTACACATCAGTAAATGCAATGTGTATGGCTGCAATGACCCTTCTGCTCAGGTTGTTGAAATGTATATGTCAATGTAAATCTAAGTAAACTATACACAATATACAACTCTGACTGAGGCACTTTTTTGATGATAGGAATAGTGTCTGACCTGTTCTGAAGTCAAGTCAATTGGATTGGGCCCTACAGCTTAGTATTATAGACCCCGTAATGAGTTATTCACAACTGCGGTACAGGGATCAAAATGAGGCAAGCTCAGGGTATGGCAGATCCATACTCTTGAATACCCTTTTAAATTACATTACATTAGCATAATGATAGAAGGATACAATACGCTTGTCTGTTTACATTTTTATATACATTTAACATATTACATGTTCCACCTTACTCTCTTCCCACATGTCTCATGCCTTCTTGAATGCCTCTGTGGATTTCCTTAGTCTATTCCTTGGGTCTGCAAGCCTCTTTTGAAAAAAGTACTTTAGTAGAGTTAGTTTCTGCAATGTGCTACATGTGCACCATCATTATCCCTCTGCCCTTCTTGTTAAAATGATCCTTTAAATTCAGTCTTGACATGCTTTTTTACCAGCATCATGTCCTCATGCCTCTAATGCTGTCAAGTGAACAGAGCTCTGGTTTTAGCTCCTCACGCATTTGGTCATATTTCTTCCCTTCCATCCCAATGATCCTTCTGGTAGCTGCCCTTTGGACTTTTTTTTTCCTGGAGCCTGATGCCTTTAATTTATTTGGCTTCAGAACAACATGTAGTACTCAAGCTGTTCGCTGACCAAAGCCCTCCAGGGTAAAATTTTACATCTTTGCTTTTGGAATTTATCCCATTGAAAATATACCCCATCATTCTTCTTACTGCTGCCACTGCCCTCTCACTCTAGTCCCAATGGTCAGTTATAGATGTGATAACCACCACCAGACTTTTTTCTCCTCTGTTACCATCATTTCCATTCTCCCAGCTGATGCCTCACACCAAGGTTCTTGTGGTCTAACCATAATACTCTGAATTTGTTTGCACTGATCCTCAGGTTTCACCTTTCTCTCTCTCTCCTTCGCTCATTCAGACTTTCTAAATTCTTTGCTAGACTCTTCCCCTCCTTCTCTACTACTTTTTCTTCTCTTTCAGCTTTTCCTGGTTAGGGGTCGCCACAGCGGAACTCCGGTCTGCTAATGATTGGCAGAAGATTTTTATGGTGCTGAGGTGCCCAACCTTCAATGAAGGCACGCCCATTTACGCATGTCTTTCAAATGCCACTCGACCATGGGGAGGACATGCAGACTCCAAACAGAAGGCACCCCAGCAGAGAATCAAATGGGAGAACCTCTTGCTGTGAGGTGACAACGCTACCACTGTACCACCACAGCTTTCCTTCTCTACTACTATGCCTATCTTTATATCATCAGCAAAGAGAATGACTATATATTCCATTCTCTCAGATACATTTAGGAGACCTACACTGAAAACTACTGGTCCCAGGACAGGCACTTGTTGTATTCTGATAATTACTTTCCTAATTCTTTTTTTTTTCAAATACCTTTATTGAATTATCACTTGTGACATAAGCAAATTTACATTCATATAAAAGTAATCAAAATGTATTAATATAAACACTATACTTCACATATATTGCTATATATCATATAACCTAAGCAACATTACATAATTTATTCAATTCTTGCCTTTTTTTAAACAAGAAACATCTTTATTAAACATCACTTACTACATAGGCAATCATACATTTATATAAATGAGAACAAACTACACTGACACACTCCCAGCTGCAAACATTGCACATCACTTACAATCTACCCATTCTTTTTCAGTCAAACATTACACAATTCATTTAAGTCCTGATGCCTTTTAAACCTCATTCCTCCCTTGTCTGTATTGTTCCCACAATTCCCATTTTTCCTATGTAGTTTGCTTCTACCCTTTTCGAAAGATCTCAATTCCATTTGTTTTATCTCCATTACTGCATTCACTACTTCTAGTATAGTTGGTTTAGACTGTGATTTCCATTTTCTAGCAATTGCTTTTTTGGTAGCCACCATTATTAGATACTAATTCTTGACATTATTATTATCACTGAAACATTGTCTGTCCAACCATTTAGCCATGCTGCTCTTTACTTCCTTAGCCTAAGTCCTACCCCCTCCCCTCTAGTTTTCCTATCAGCCTCCTGTATGAGACCTAGTCAAAGACATTGCTGAAGACCTGGTAGACTATAGCTACTGGTACTCAGCTGTCAAGTTTAATTCATAAAATTGGATCAGTTTGACTGACAGTTAATCCCATGTAGTTTGTTTGTCTGGAGACTGCTGTTTCCTAGAAATGTGCTATCAGCATTCTCCCTCATTTAATCTAACAAAGATGGAGTTTTCCAGGCATCTTTCTGCTTCCTCTATTGTACAAGGATTTTGCACTTGTCTTCCAATCCTCTGGCACTTCTGCGCTAACTATTGATCAACTGAAGACCTCTGTCATGTGACCTCTCACCACAATGGACAGACTTCTGAACATTGTGGGAACAAACCCATGTCTTTCTGCATTATCCTTCCTAACTGCAGCCATTTCCCTCTAAACCTCATTCCTATCTGTCCTTGTGTCTAACAAGTATTCTCCCTATTCTATCTTATCTCCATCCCAACATGGCACCATTCCCTTCTTTTCATTTGTGAGTAATGAAGCAAACTATTAATTTAATACCATCGTTAGACTTCTGTGATCCTACTCTCATCTTTGCTCAGCTTAGCCAAGTCTGTCTCTTCCGTCCTTCTTTCTGCTAACAAAAGTTCTTGCTTCCCTTCTTGACCCATTCTGCTAACTTCATTTAAGCTGAAATCTTTGTTGCCCTTATTATTTTGTTGCCTTTTTGTGACTCTCCTCGTACTGTGCCTCCTCCACCTTACCAGCCCTACTTTCCACATCTTGGAGCCCTATGGTTTGCCCTAATTGCTAGCCCCACATTTCTGTGTAGCCAAAATGGCCTTTTCCTCTTCATCTTTTGGCCTCTTCCTCATACTCTTATTCATAAGCCAGAGTTCTACATCTCTGACTCATTTCCATTGATTATTTACTCCTTTTATTTGTTTCCTGTTTACTAACTCATCCTTTACCACCTCCTGTACACAGCATGATCTCCTCCTGTGCAATATTTCCTCACAATTTGCCTTTATATCTCACCCTTCCCCACACTCTAAACCACACAGTGGCATAATTTCTGTTGGCTAATGGCAACTTAAACTGGACATGCATGATACAATCTGATTTTATCATACTTGGCCAAGAATACCATCCCTTTCTGGTGCTGTCTTACACCAATTGGCTAGATCACTCATGATCCAAAACCTCAGTGAAATTCCAGTCCATTTCTAGCTTGGAGTTTCAGACCTCCAAGTCTTGCTCTGGCAGATTCAGATTCCCTATGGGTATTAAATGCTTTCTCCTGCCACACTCCTTTATTCTCTCTACCATCTCCAGTCCTCCCCCCTTCCTGTGTGTGTTGGATGACACATTGTATCAATTCTCTAGCACCACCCCCACCTTAACTCCCAGGATAGTTAACACAACATCTACCTCTAATTGTAACCTTGCCCCATTCCTGGTTTGGTGTTCTTTCTCCTGTATAAACTCATATCTGATGCTTTATTTTATGTGGATTGCTATTTCACGCCATCTCTTCTTCTCTGTTACTCCTGAACAACCTACAGTCAGACTCCTCCATGAGCTATCCCACTTGTCACTGACTGACATTTCTGTGATAATAACAGTGTCTACCCTTCCTTCCTGTGTCACTGACTGACATTTCTGTGATAACAACAATGTCTACCCTTCCTTCCTGTATCGCTGTTTACAATTCCTCTTTTTTCTACCCAAACTACTTACATTACACAGTAAGACTTTCTAGCCATGGTCCTAAACAACCTTGTTTGTTTCTCTGCTATGTTTTGCATCTCTTTTCATGTTATCATTACAAGCTAAATGCTTACCACTCCCCTTTTCTGCTTCTGTCCCTTCCACCCCTTCCATCTTAGATTAAACTTTAAAAGTATGATGTTTGAGATGTATATTTCCAGTGCAGTTCTAAGTGCAATTGCCTCTTCTGAGTTAAAAGGAGACTTGCTTTTGTATAGTAATTTGCAGATCATAAGCGGTACAATCCAGTGACTTGAGCAGGATGCCACACATATGATCCAGGACCCAGCCATAATATCTTGAGACAATTTCAGAAGTACATGATTCCCCCATACCAGAAATAATGAATTTCCCAAAGACAACTTAAAGAAATAGAATGAGAGATTGTGCAAATAATAAGACAAATTTAACATGCAGGCCTGCCTCCAGATATGTTTGGCACATGGAATACATCCCTGCTGCTCCTAATCACTGCAGAGGGAATGCAGTCCAAAGAGAATAATGAACATATGTGCAATGCACCCAAGGCATAAACATGGGTGGTGTGTATCTTCCTGTTTGGAAGAATATGATATAGCCAACTGACTTTTGAGTACTGCATGCAGGAAAATGCTGACATACACATGGCAAATGAACAGCAAAGTACAGAATAAGCAGATGCAATGTACAGCTTAAAGAGCTTATAGAGCAGGAGGGTAATCTAAAACATAACAGACAGGAAACTTAGCTGCATATGTTTCTGTCCCCAGCATTAAGTGATTCATTAAATTACAGACCAGGCAAACATGTACTGCCACATGCCAGTGGATAGGTTATAAAACAGACATGTAGCTTTTTGGCAAGTTCTTAGTAATTCTATGAACTGCATTAAATCTCACTTACAAAGTGCAAAAAAGTCTACAACTGGCAATGCCAACTTTCAGAAGAGAAAAAAAATCAGATGTTTAAAAGCATGACCCCACCAGCAACCACCATACCCAAGCATTTCTAAATACTGTATACTAAATATGAGATTACAAGATATTGCAGGTAAGGGGAGACTTCCTTACTCCCACAGTTATGTGATGCCACTCAGAACATTGTCTGTTCTTAGACAGAATATGGATTTGACTAAACCAGACTGAGAAATCTTTCAATCTATTTTTGATAGGAATGTGTAGAAAGCAAGACAGATTGTACTGTGATGCCATCCATTGAAAATAAAGAATACAAATAGATAAGATGATGAGAAGGAGATGTGGAGCCTTGTGTCATGCACCAAAAACCTGAAATAGCATGCAGTGATGTACATGGAAGAAGTGAAACAGATTGCACATACAGTAATTATTATGTTTGCTGCTAACATGAATCTGGTAACACTGACTGGGTATACATAAAGATGTCTACATTAAGAAAGAAGCACAATATGCCATAGTGTAGGAAACATATTTGTAACAGCACAACACAACAGTGAAAATGCCTGTCAGAAGAAAAGGTTGTACGCTTTGTAAATTACTTGAATGAAATTACAGGATTTTTAGAATTTACACACACAACCAATAAAGACAACATACCATACTTGGATGTGTTATTAAGTAAGGATGTACAGAATGAAATCTTTACACCATGCATTTTAGGAAAACCACTTACTCAAATTCCCACTTACATTTTTCCAGCTCCCATCGTTTCACCCAAAGGAAAAAAAAAAGCTGTCATAAAAAGACAGATGGTACAAGCTGCACAAATGACAACTTTGCAGAGTCATTTTTTTGAAGAAGAAGTTTAATCTTGAGAGGGATGTTTATTAAGAGGAGTTATCCTTATGGGATTAGTAGACGAAATGAGAGTGGAGATTAGAAATAAGAGGAATAGTGGACATTTTCTTCACATTCTTAATTAAGAAAATAACCATAGGGAAGGGATTATACAGAAACTAACACCATTGGAAGGTGGGCCCACATATGAAATGAACAGACAATGTTGCATTAAATCATTTGTCACTACCTTTAACGTAGATATTGGGTGTATAAAATGGATGCTGGAAAAAAAAATGGAACATCTTAAGTGAGGACAGGAACACTGGAGAAAAGGTGGGGAAGAGACCAGTAATGGTATACAAAAGGGGGAAGAATTTTAAGAATTTGTTTGAAGACTGGATTAGAATAATTTGCAACCAACCTTCAATGAATGGATGTGGAAGGTGTAACTTTTGTAATTACATCCAAGCTGGAGAAGTTTGTAATATCAAAGGGGAGATATTTCACATAAAAGGGAAATATAGTTGTGAAAGTGGGGGACTAATATACACAGCTTTATGCCAGGATTGTCCAGGCTTCTATATAGGTAAAACTGAGCTGTATCTACAGGAACAAATCTATGAACATGCATATGCCACAAGAAAGAAAAAAAAAGGAATGCTTTTTATAAGCATATTAAGGAGAACATGGGGCGCTCATTTAAATTTTCAATGCTGGAGAAATTTGAAAAAAATCTTTGTGGTGGCCCCTGGCCTTTAACATTAGAAAAAAGAGAATTGTTTTGGCAAATCTATTGGAATGTGCAAACCTGGCCAAGGCTAAATGAGTGCATCACTATTACACCGCTCTTAAAAAAAGGCACTTCAAAGATAAAAGAATATATTCTTTATTTTTACACACAAAGTTTTTTACATAAAAAGTTTAATTACAGATTGTTTATGAATGTCCACGTATGTTTTTAAACTAAAACTAGAGACAGAATTGTAGTTTTGCAATACATGTATGTGCGTATGTATGTGTATATATATATATATATATATATATATATATATATATATATATATATATATATGGATCTAGGACGTTTGCTTGACTGAGCAAATGACCGAAATCCAAGTGGCCGGGCATACTTACGTGAAAGTGCTTTTCACCGAAGAAGCACATTTGCGTAAGTATGACTGTTGCCGAGGCTGTACTATGGGGCGGGTAAGGGAAATTTTCCTTTTCCCCACTATAGTACGGTCTCAGAGGGAGAATATTAAAGTAATTAAAGTAGGGGGGTGGGGGGGGCACAGCCCCCCACATGGCCGCTTTAACGAAAATGCTTTTTCTTCGTTAAAGTGTGTTCAGATATTATGGATTCGGACGTTTGCTCAGTTGATCAAACATCCTAGATCTCTCTCTCTCTCTCTCTCTCTCTCTATATATATATATATATATATATATATATATATATATATATATATATATATATATATATATAAATATATATAATATTAAAATGTTTGAAAAATAACATACATACATTATAGAGATTTATTTATATATTCTTAAGGCTTTTATGCATGCATTCTGTTCTTACCCTTTGGACTGTCCACTGCAGCAAGAGTGTTTACAAAGTAGCTTTCTATAGTTATAGCTCACTGCAGGCTACAGGGTATCTAGACTTTTCCATATTTAGACAACTTGCATATTTTTTCAGATTTTTTCAAAGTGTCCAAAATCTCTCACTTTGATGAGAGATCTCTTACACAAGCAGGGATTTCAAGAGAACATTCAAAAGTCTTTTTTGACTCCTTCAGTAGGATTGTACTCCTGAGACACCTGAGTTCACAAAGCTTTTCTTTCACAGGAAAAAAATGATATCTAGATCTATTTCTTAAGTTTTCTACTCAGACTTTGGTCACTGCCAGGGAATCCCTCAGGAGTTTGAGTCTCATGGAATGTATGATTCTCATGATACCCCTGGAAAGATTCCACATGAGAAAGATACAATGGTATGTGAAGTCTCTTTGTTCCCAGCGCAACATCCTTTGTCTTTTCAAAGCCCACTGCTGAGGTTTGTCAGAAAAGAATCACTTGGTGAAGATAGCAAATATCTTTAAGTCAGGTCTCCCCTTCCCCCTCCCTGTTCCAATGCAATAAGTCACCACAGGTACTTTGGATTTTGCTTGGGGGAGCAGCTCCAGGAGGGATACAAGGGCAAGGTGTGTGGAACAATACGAACAGATGCAGGCATGTAAATATAAAAGAGATTATTGCCCTGATCTAGCCACTCAACTCTCTGATCATCTCTTGCCTCCAGGATCTCTTCAAGTTGTTACAGACAATACCATGGTCTGTTAAATGTCCTAGATCTCTCTCTCTCTCTCTCTCTCTCAAAGCGACGTGCTTCTTCGGAATCAGCTTGTACCCCCTTTGCAGACTAACCATGTTAGCTTGGGGTATAACTTTACAGCACAGTCTCACTCTACATGCATCCTACACACCATCAGTTTGGTAGGGAAACTGACCAGGGCAAGGACAGATCCTCACAAATGGAAAGTAGATGGGGGGGTCCAAGGTTTTATCCATCTTTGTGGAGTTCCTCAAATAGACCTATTTGCCTTATCTCAAAACAATAAGCTGGCATGTTTCTGCTCTAGGACTCCATGCAAGAAGGCCTGGAAGACAGACGTATTTTTTATTTCTTAGAAATGTTCCTTTATGCTTTCCATCCCTTTCTACTGATATCCAGGGTACTTCTGAAGATTGAGAAGATATCCCCAAAGATCATTATGGTGACTCCCTTCTGGCCTAGTCAACAGTGATTCTCCCTGCTTTTGGAAATGGCCAAGAGCAATTACCACAAGCTTCCTCACAAAATGGATTTACTAACATAAAATCAGGGGTGTTTGATATACCCACAAACCCAATCAACTTCAATTGACTCGATGATAAGTTCTTAATTCCCTTTAGACATCTCTTTTACTGTGGATGTGCAGCAGGTACTAATGGGAGGCAAGAAACCCTGATACTAGAAAATCTTATATTAGCAAATGGAAAACATTTTCTTGTTGGTGTCAGCAACATAACCATCAACCCTTCAGGGCTAGTTCTTCTCTGATTTTACAATATTTATGTGAGTTATGGCCTTTCTGACTTTTCTATCAAGCTACATTTACCGGCCAGTTCAGCATATCTGCCAATGGACCCTGTTCTTTCAACACATTCTTATGTCAAAATGTTTTTGATAGGGGTTTTGCATAACAGACATTCAAGAAGACTGGTGGCACCTCCTTGTGATCTTAATTTTTTGTTAGAGGAGCCAAACTTGCTCCATTTGCACTAGTTAATCTGGCTGATGTGAGTTTCTTAACATGGAAAACAGTTTTACTAATTGCTATGACCTCTGCATAAAGGGCATCTGAGTTGCAAGCTATTATGGTGAGTCAACTGTATCTCATTTTCCTGAGAGACAGAGTTTCAGTGAGAACAAATCCTTATTTTATGCCTAAAGTGGTATTTGAGTTTACATTAAGCCAAACTTTCCATCTTCCCCATTTTCTTTCCTGAACGTAAAAATGTAGGAGAAAGGATAATTCATACCATGGATGCCCAGAGAGAACTCAGGTGCCATCAATGTATTAAAGAAGTAAGGGTAAAACATAAAAACAGAAAGATGCACTAGAACAATGAGCTTATAGATATAGATATAGATACATATATAAAGACATTACCATGTTAGAAAACATTCATTCTAACCACATAATTAGATTTATCTTTTAAATCTGATTTAATACTAATAATTCTGTTCAAAACAGGAAACCTAAATCAATTTATTAATTTGTATTCAGTATTTTCTGTATTCACCACTATGTTACCTCCCCTAAGTTGTTCTTCTGTAACCTGCAATATTACCATCTTAAAGGTATACTATGAATCTGTATTTCTCGTATGTTTATATAAATGATTAGTATTTGTTTTTCTTCTAATATCTGATATATGATTTCATATCCCCTCTTTTAATGTTCTGTTTTTTTTTTGCCTATATAAAATACCTCACATATATCACATTGTGCCATATAAATACTATTTTCACTAACACAGTCAGCATTGTGCTTATCTTGAACACTTCTTTGGGCACTGGATGCATAAATTGTTTATTTTTATTTCATCATCATCATCATCATCATCATCATCATCATCATCATCATCTTCTTTCAGCTGTTCCCATTAGGGGTCGCCACAGCAGATCACCTGTTTCCATTTCTTCCTGTCCTCTTCATCTTGCTCTGTCACACCAACCACCTGCATGTCCTCTCTCACCACATCCATAAACCTTATCTTAGGCCTTCCTCTTTTCCTGTTACCTGGTAGCTTCATCCTTAGCATCTTTTTCCCAATATACTCAGCATCCCTCCTCAGCACATTTCCAAACCAACATAATCGTGCCTCTCTGGCTTTGTCTCCAAACCTTCCAACCTGGGCTGACCCTCTAATATACTTATTCCTAATCCTGTCCACCCTCGTCACACCCAGTGCAAATCTTAACATCTTTAATTCTGCCACATCCAGCTCAAACTCCTGCCTTTTTGTCAATGCCACTGTCTCCAACCCATATAACATAGCTGGTCTCACTACCCTCTTGTAGACCTTCTCTTTCACTCTTACAGGTACTCGTCTGTCACAAATCACTCCTGACACTCTTCTCCACCCACTCCATCCTGCCTGTCCTCTCTTCTTCACCTCTATTCCACACTCACCGTTACTCTGAACTATTGACCCCAAGTATTTAAACTCATCCACCTTCACCACCTCTACTCCTTGCATCCTCACCATTCATCTATCTTCCCTCTCATTCACACACATATATTCTGCCTTAGTCCTGCTGACCTTCATTCCTCTTCTCTCTAGAGCATATCTCCATCTCTCCAGGGTCTCCTCCACCTGTTCCCTACTCTCACTACAGATCACAATGTCATCTGAAAACATCATAGTCCACGGGGACTTCTGTCTGATCTCGTCTGTCAACCTGTCCATCACGATTGCAAATAAGAAAAGGGCTCAGAGCTGATCCTTGATGTAACCCCACCTCCACCTTACACGCATCCATCACGCCCACCGCAGACCTCACCGCTGTCACACTACCCTCGTACATATCCTGTACCACTCTTACATACTTTTCTGACACTCCTGACTTCCTCATACAATACCACAACTCCTCTCTAGGCACCATGTCATATGCTTTCTCTAAGTCTACAAAAACACAATGCAACTCCTTCCGACATTCTCTATACTTCTCCATCAACACTCTCAGAGCAAAGATCGCATCTGTAGTGCTCTTTCCTGGCATGAAACCATACTGCTGATCACTAATCATCACGTCCCTTCTTAACCTTGCTTCCACTACTCTTTCCCATAACTTCATGCTGTGACTGATCAGTTTTATCCCTCTGTAGTTACTACAGCTCTGCACATCACCCTTATTCTTAAAAATCAGTACCAAAACACTTTTTCTCCATTCCTCAGGCATCCTCTCACTTTCCAAGATTTCATTAAACAATCTGGTTAAAAACTCCACTGCCATTTCACCTAAACACCTCCATGCTTCCACAGGTATGTCATATGGGCCAACAGCCTTTCCATTCTTCATTCTCTTCATAGCTATCCTTACGTCCTCCTTGCTAATCCATTGTACTTTATGATTTACTATCCCTACATCATCCAACCTTCTCTCCCTCTCATTCTCTTCATTCATCAACCCCTCAAAGTACTCTTTCCATCTCCTCAACACACTCTCCTTGCTTGTGAGTATGTTTCCCTCATTATCCTTTATCACCTTTACCTGCTGCACATCTTTCCTAGTTCAGTCCCTCTGTCTAGCCAATCAGTACAGGTCCTTTTCTCCCTCCTTAGTGTCCAACCTTTCATACAACTCTTCATATGCCTTATCCTTAGCCTTCGCCACCTCTCTCTTTGCCATGCACCTCATCTCCTTATACTCCTGTCTACTTTCTTCATCTCTCTGACAATCCCACTTCTTCTTTGCCAACCTCTTTCTCTGTATACTCTCCTGTACTTCCTCATTCCACCACCATGTCTCCTTGTCGTCCTTCCTCAGATGTGATACCAAGCACCTTTCTAGCCGTCTCCCTTACTAGCTCTGCTGTAGTTACCCAGCTATTTGGCATTGTGCTTATCTTGAAGACTTCTTTGAGCACTGGATGCATAAATTGTTTATGTTTATTTATGAAATAAAAAGTTAATTTTGCATGTGCATATGTCCCTTTCCTATCATTTCTCCTCTTACCTATGGATCTAATCTATTCTTCATAACACAATTTATTCTTTATTGTCTGAAATTTTTTGTATCCAAAAATAGGACCAACTCAGGTACTATCTTGGCAGAACTAAAGCTGTGTCAAAACAAACTATTTCCAAATGGTTTGTCTCGGGCTATTTCCTTTTGTTAAATTCACTACAATA
This sequence comes from Protopterus annectens, assembly GCF_019279795.1. Lineage (NCBI taxonomy): Eukaryota > Metazoa > Chordata > Ceratodontiformes > Protopteridae > Protopterus > Protopterus annectens. Next base: position 687,552,643 of record NC_056735.1, read on the forward strand.
AAATATTACAGGCAGGGTTAAGGCCATCTGTACCAGGTCCTTGGCTTCATCTTGGCATTTTGGAAAGATTTGGACTATAGAAGTATTCTAGAAGCAGCAACTTGGTCCTCTCTACATATTTTTACAAAGCACTATAAGTTTGATTCCTACTCTAGGTCTTGATAATACTTTGCTTGAACCATTCTTCAGGGCCTCCTGGACCATTTTCCTTCCACCTCGCAAATGTAGTAAACTAGGGCAATCTATCCATATAGCTAAGACTACTGCAGTAGTGATCAATATAAAAAACATAGTACAGTTGTGCAAGTAGATGTACCATAAAGGTTGATTTTTGAATGATCTCTGCTTCAGTTGCTGCTCCCTCCTTCACCCCCTTGTTTTTTTAGTATATTGCCTATGCCAGGGTATGAATGCATATATTTTGTTGTTCCTAGCATTGTCCTTTCAGGCCTCAGCCTTTCTCTCCCTATTGGCATGAGTGCATGAAGGGCTTAGCACCCAAGCCTGCCTTTTTATTCTTTTCAACTTGAGCTGACTGATGGTTTGGGTGCATGGAAGGTTCCCTGAAGCACTGGAAGCTGTCCGGCTGTTATATGCTATACAGGATACAACCCTTAAAGCTATGGCTACTGCAGCAGTGATCATCTGAACATCAACTGCTGTGGTAAGTTTACTCACACAATTTTAGTTTCTACTTTTCATTCAAGAAGGAAATATGCTATACTCTAGGTTTAATGTTCAAAGCTGACAAGACTGTAATACATGACCAGCTGAGAAAGCAGGGGCTTAAGGGAATAGGTGAGTCACAGCTTTTAGGTTTATATAGGCAGTCAGTTGTAAGGATCATTTGGAGCCTAGTCACTGCAGTTCACTTACTACCGTTGTCCATAACAGACTGAGGAATCTACTCTGATGTAAATTTATAGTTAAACAAGTTAAAATAGAAGTCACTGGAACCACCAGCAGCTGGTAATGACGTTGTTTATTAGACTCATACAACTTTTAAAACTGCTAGTAAAAACTTTTGCCTTAAACAAGGCTTCTTCAGGCATATCAAACAAAATATAATATCTACCATTTATATAATATCAAAGTGGGTCACATGATGACAATCAGGCTTGTTTGTGTATCCCTTTCAATAAAGGCTTTAAAGATACATTCAAACCAGGTGAGATATGTGCCCCTAAACATAAAATCCAATTAAATTCTTCATTTTCGTGTAATCATTAATATTACCACAAAGTAAAAGAATTAAAAAATAAAAAAGCGATCACAAATCATGTTGAAGCTTGTCACTGTTTAATGATATAAAATAAAAATTCCAAAAGACTGAGTGCTTTCGCCTTTACATAAAACAGGCTTCATCAGAGTCATTTGAAATAATATGACTAGCCTTAAATACCCTTCCTTGCATAGTCTGCAGCCAATCATATCATAACAATTATATTTAAATTAAATTACCCCTACTTATTTAAAGTTACAATGAACCATAAAACCATAAATAAGATCACATCTAACCTTATATACACATCGACAGGAAGAAAGGTATATAAAATATGTATTTAAAAAGCTGAAACTATAAATGTTGAAAATGCATCCATTTCAGAATATAACTTCACCAAAACTAAATTGCAATGTTATGTCATTGTGTAGTAGTATAGTTGTAAGGCAAACAAAACTTAGTACATGGCGTAACCAGTCAGGAGGAGAAGGAAACCACACTCACTACAATTCCAGTCTCACATAGACCTACCATGACAGCAAACCAAACATATAAACACAAAAACATACTCGGAGGCTCTAAAAAAAAAACTGCCTAAGCAGCAGAGACCTCCAAAGCAGACACCCAAGCAACCAATACCCCAAAACAAAACACGTGCAACACATAGCTCACAAAGCCAGTGTGCTGAACAGTCACAGCCCTTAAGGCTAAACAACACACCTGATACACTTGTAATAGGTGACTCTATCGTCAGGCACACTGATGTCCCACTCACCAGGATGAACAAGGAGAAGGTCATGGTGAGCTGCCTGTTGGGCGCTAGGATCCGCCACATAGCACAAGCACTCAGGTCACTCCAAGGCAAGTACAAATATGACTCAGTCATTGTCCATGCTGGTGTAAATGACCTGAGATGTACCTCACTGGACTACATGAAAAGAGACATAGAGGAGCTCTCTGAGCATGTAGCCCAGGCCGGTATGACCATGACCTTGAGTAGCATCTTACCCTCACCAAGAATGATGCCACAATATGAAGACAAGATGATCAATTTCAACAATTGGCTTAAGTATTGGTGTCATTCAAAGGGGATCCAATGCCTGTCAGCCTGGGATGACATGCTCGACAAGCCACGATGCTTCGCTAGGGATGGCTTGCACCTGTCACCCCTGGGCTTTCGGATATTGGCAAAGGCTCTTGCTACCCCCATAGTGCCTTTTTAGGCAAGGCTCAAAAGACAAACCCACCTCCATAGGTATCACAAGGGATAAGAAACTAAGAGTAATGCTACTCAACGCCAGAAGTCTAAACCTCAAGATGCACGCACTCAAAACTCTCCTTAGCATGGAGAACATCGATATCTGTGCAGTAACAGAAACCTGGTTCAAGGCTCCCGAGAGCACCCCAGCACTACCAGGCTATACCTCATATCATGCTTTTTGGCCCCAAAACTTGGACTGAACCACAAAAGGAGGGGGAGTATCAATATTCGTCAAAGATGCCCACACCTCCAGGTTGGTGGCACAGCACGAAGCATCAGAGACTATCCATGTGCAACTAACAGTGGGTAAAACTGCCTTCCAGTTTATAGCCTGCTACAGACCATCCTCCCAATCCCAGGAACCCCACTCAGCCTTCCTGAGAACACTGGAAAATATGAAGGTTTCTCCAAACACCATTATATTGGGCGACTTCAACTACCCAAACATAGACTGGGAGCATTACTCTAGCTCCAACACCCTAGCCCAAAGGTTCCTAGAATTTATAAACTCAAATGCTATGGAACAACTTGTTACCACTCCCACAAGAGGGGAAAACATACTGGACATGATCATCATCAACATGAGGACTTTATGCTCCAGACCAGAAGTGTATCCCTCACTGGTAAGATCAGACCATAAACTAATCTCACTGGATATTCACATCCTGACCCCACCCCCTGCCCAGAAAACCACAGTGAAAAACTTCTCTAAAGCAAATTTCACACTCCTCAAAACCAAGGTGGAATCCTTCAAAGCCCCCGGGCCTGTGGGAAATACGGCCCAGACTGCAGAATCCTTTATAAATGCATTCTATGAACACCTTCAGGAATGCATGGATCATGCAATCCCAAATAAAACCAAGATCCAATCCTCCAAAGGCAGACGTCCTGTCTGGTGGACCCCAGCCATAAACAAACTATACAATAGAAGGAGGAAGCTACTACATGATAGAGCAAAATCCCAAAAAGGGAAGGCATCTCTGATCAGTATTAGCAAAAAACTACGGACACTCATAAAATTGTCTAAGGCCAGCTTCGAGAGAAAAATTGCACAGGACACTAAGGATAATCACAAGGCTTTCTTTAGTTATGTTAGGAACCTGGGTGGGAATTCCCAGATATGCTCAGAATTAGTCCAAAATAACAAAAATACACCGAACCCACAGACATTGCCAACATCCTAGCTGACAGATTCAGCACAAACTTCTCCCCTCCCACCAAAAGGGCAAATATCTATCCCAGCAGAGTGCTGCCCCTGACATCTCAGATGCTCAGGTAAGAGCCGCCTCTCCAAAGCAAAAACACAGCATCAATGGGGCCACACAGGGTGCCCGGCTGCGTCCTACATGAACTCCAAGAAGAGCTAAACCCAAACATAAAACTACTGTTCAATCTCAGCCTTACTACAGGATATGTACCCAAAGAGTGGCGTACAGCAACAGTGGTCCCTCTCCACAAAGGTGGTGCCTCAATGGATCCTGGAAACTATCGCCCCATAAGCCTGACTAGCTTGGTCTGCAAAGCTATGGAAAGGATCATCATGGACCTCATAAATAAAGATATTGGGGACCTACAGACACTGGATCCTACCCAGTTCGGCTTTGTTAAGGGCAGATCCTGCCTCTTAAACCTGGTCAATTTCTTTGAAACAGTCACCAAGGCTATTGACAAGGGGAAGGAGGTCCACACAGCCTACCTGGACCTTGCAAAAGCCTTCGATACAATACCCCACTCGGGCATTATAGATAAGCTCACCAGATTAAATATAAACCCCTATGTCACTAGATGGGTTGCAAACTGGCTCAAGGACAGAACCCACATGGTTAGAATTGCTGGAGCCGTGTCAGACTCCAAACCAGTTACAAGTGGCATCCCACAAGGCTCAGTCCTGGCACCTCTCTTGTTCGGTATATATTTCTTGGAGGTACAGCCCAACACGGAAGGACTGTGGCTGACCAAGTTCACAGATGACTGCAAACTGGGTGCCATAATCGACACTCCAGCTGACACAAGCATCCTCCAAAAGGGCCTCATAGAAACAGACAACTGGTGCCAGAGCCATGGCCTCAAGCTAAATGCCAAAAAGTGTATAGTCATCCCCTTTGGAAAAAACAAAGTGCCCACAAATTACCACATAGGTGGTAATCCATTAAGTACAGAAGAAGTAATTAGGGATCTGGGGACCCAAGTTGATAGCAATCTCACATTTGACAACCATGTGGCCAAAGTGGTTAGAAAAACTTTTATATAGCCCACCTAATCATGAAGGGATTCACATCTAGATCAGGGGAGGTCATCGTGCCTCTTTACTCATCCCTCATCAGGCCCATAATTGAGTACAATGCCCCTTTTGGGATGTACCTTACCAGACACCTGCAGCAACTTGAAAGACCCCAAAAGTACCTCACCAAGAGGATCAAAGGGCTCAAACAGATGCCATATGCTGCCCAGTTAAAGAAACTCCAGCTCTACTCAGTGGCATACCACCTGCTCAGAGGTGATCTGTGCCTGACGATAAAGCCATGTCCAACCTGGAATTAATGGACATGCTGCACCTCAGAAAATCCAAATCCCATCGAGCTACGTGCTCGAGAGACTTGAACCTCAGCACTGAAATAAATAGGACATGCTGGAGGGACAGATTCATAACCCAGAGGCTCCCTTCACTCTGGAATAAAATCCCAGTCCAGGTTAGGCAGAGTCCCTCATTGACTCTCTTCAAGAGGAATCTTGATGAGTGGATGGGAGATCGTAGGTTTACCCCGGGTATCACTTCTGTGTCACTGTTAGACAGAGGCACAGTATACTAACCTTGAAAAAGGACATAACAAAATTAATTTAAAATGGGTGGCGAAAGCCAAACACACTCTGGCTAGGCTTATAAATGCCCTAGGGCAGATAGCCTAGTATGAACCTATGAACCTATGAACTTTCTCTATTCAAGTTCTGCTAGGGCACAACTGTCCATCAAACTTGACAGGCTCCCTGCTTTAGTATAGGTACTAATGAAATGTTGTCGTTGAGTCCTGGTGAAATATTGGCATTCAACCTCATGATCTACTTCATTTGGCATGGAGTGGGAACTTATTTATGAGATCAAGGATTCTTTGGGATAGGTCCCTGTCTTGTTCTGTTTATATTGTGATGTAGATTTAAGCCTTTAGACAAGAATTTGTAGTGTTTGTAGTTTTATGATATTGTAGTAGTTCGACCATCTTGGGTCATTTGCTGCTTTGTAGGCTAGTCAGAGAACACCATAGAGAATTCGGTAAGAAACTGAATAGAGTGACAGAGTCTTTAGATATTCTCTGTAGTTTTCATAGCTGTGATTTTTTTTTTTTTTTTTTTGTGGCCAAGAAATTTATTTTTTAAATGAACCAAGTGCTTGCAGAGATACTGAGCAAATGTGACATTGTATTCTATTGTGGGCCTGACAGGACAGGATAGACAGGGAGAGAGAGAGAGAAAGAGACTAAAATTTTCTTGAGTTTCCTTGATATTCATTTAGTGATTATCTGGCCTAGGCAGTAATATTTTCTGATAACAGCTGATAACATAGTGGTCAAAAGAGTGTTTGTTTTCCCTGAATGTGCCAGGTCTCTGATGGCAATATTAGTTTTGATGAAAGGGTATTTGTTTACCAAAGCTTACAATGATACCTTTTCTAGAAATAATCTTTCATCCATGGTGGAAACACTTTGCATTTGGATGACTGTTATTTTTGGAGAAAATAGATAACGTTTACAGTCATCAGCAAATGGGTAAGTTCATAGGAAAATACTAGGCTATCAGTCTGCAGTGCAGACTATTACAAACTGAGTCAATAATCAGAGGACAGAATCAAATGCTGCACTTTGTATCTGTGTGGTTAAGACCTTAAACATTATATCAACCCTCTATTTGAACTTCCACCTCTGCTCTGGACAGTTAATATTCTCCCCTAAGGCTGGTACACACTGGATCCATTTAATATGGTGTTAATGAATGGGACAGTTATTAATGTCAATTATCTTCTGTTTGTATTATGCTATCATTACAGGGATGGTAATGTACTGCTCAAGACTATTTTGTTGCCTGTGTCAGAATCATAACTGGAGAACTCCACCACATTCCATGCCATGTATTCCAGGGAGGTGTGATGCTGGTTGTTCAGATCAATGTCTACAATGACATGTCATGTGCATACTTTGGGTTAAAGGACTTGAGTGCCCTAGTGTCATCACACATTACAGCACTCTGCTCTCTGTCACTCTGTATTTGCTCATCCTTGTTAGAGATATTTCAGGATGCCATGCTATGGAATCACCTTTCTTTCAGCTTTTCCCAGTTAGGGGTTGCCACAGCGGAACTCCGGTCTGCTAATAATTGGCCGTGGATTTTATGGTGCTGAGATGCCAGTCCAACACCCAACCTTCAAAGAAGACACACCCATTCATGCATGCACCTACCTGCATGTCTTTAAATGTCACTCGACTGCAGAGAGGGCATACAAACTCCACACAGAAGGCGCTTCAGCCAAGAATCGAACAGGAGAACCTCTTGCTGTGAGGTGACAACACTAACTGCTGCACCACCGCGATCTGCGTGGCATGACAGTGCTTGGTAGCTTATAAGGGTTGGATAGGTCAACTGGGTGACCCATGTTTATTATATTAATAGGAGGTACTGCCATGTGAGCTACATGTGAGACATCTTTATGCTGTTGATGTGTGAGTATAATAGTATGCTGCCAAGGAGGTCTTTAAGGTTTGTAAGGTTTTAGTAGAGATTGTTTTACTACCTCAGCATATGTTAGTGCAGAACTGTGTTTCTGTGGTGTTGTGTGTCTGTGTGTGTGTGTGTGTGTGTGTGTGTGTGTGTGTGTGTGTGTGTGTGTGTGTGTGTGTGTGTGATTACTGACAATCTTGTGGTTGGAGATTTCTCTTCCTCACAAGTAAAATATGCACAGTGTTCTATAACTTGTAACTACACAGAGCTTCAGCCAGTAACATTTGTAATGCAAACAGCTTTTAAAAGTGAGCAAATGAAGTAAAATTAGTTAGTCCCCAAATTGTGGTAAGACTACAGGTTGTCCAAATCAGCTTTAGCTCAAGCATGAAGCAAGTAGCAGCTCTACTCAAAGACAAAGCCGACAACACTGACAGAAACAAACCAGACAAAAAATAATAAAAACCAACGTTTCTGTATTAGATGCTAACCAGGGATTCTATCAGATAAAGCTGGATGAAGAATAGAGAAATGCAAGGAAAGAGCTGGAACTACATTGCAATATCTGTGGATGTCTGCACTGACAGAACAAGAGGTACATAGTTGCATTATGCTATCCTGTAAAATTTCAGGAATATTGTAGATCAGAGATGGCATAGATTTCTTTGGGTTCCTGCTGAAAGTCTGATAACCAACAAATGTGATCCTCAGAACAGTGAGACTTGAAATAAGAGAGTATGTGTGAAGTTGTGGTATCTTTCCATTACTTTTGGGTATTCCTTTAATTCAAGCTACAGTGATCTCAGACTTAATAAGTAACAGAGATGTGAAGGCACAGCCCCCACGCTCAGCAGTGTAAAAGTGATCTTTATTTTTAACTATTTTATTTTTATTTAAATTTAGCTTTTTATTTTTAACATTTACTTATTTATTCTACTTACTTAACTTTGTTAAATGAGTAGGCAGACTGCTCCAAAGACCATTTTCAGCCATGAACAAAGCTAGAAAGACAGAGTGCAACTTTCCTGAATCTAAACATTATGTATTAAATGTTTACTTCTACTGCTTATTCTAAAGCATTTCTAATATTAGATGATAACAATATACATTTTTATTTTAAAACCTGTATTACATATACTTTTACTCTACTATTGTATACACTGAGTGCTGCTGTAGATGTTGCTTTTATATTATGCCACTGATACATATCCCACTTGTGGATGAAAAGGTTTTGGACAGGTGCACTTACTTTGTTAGCAAATAAATAAATAAAAAAAATAAATCATTATGCACACATTGTCCAGTTATGCACTTTAGGATAACATATTTAATGCATATCATGAAAAAATATAGGTAACTTATTAATTTATTGGAAAAAAATGAACAGATCCAAATTAATGCTGCAGTTACAAAACAATGTATTTCATTATGAAAATGAAAGCATTAAACAGAAGAACACTGTTAGCTGGCTTTATGTTTTTAACAATCCAGTCTCAAGTTTACTAAAAAATAATTTTCTGGCATGTTTCTTTTAACATCAGTGTAGTAATCATGTTAATTTACAGTATGCATTATTAGAATGAGAATATATTTCTTAACACTTGAATGACAAACACATTTGTTCTCTCTTAGCAAAGAGAAATATTGTATGTCAGAAGATATGGATCCAAATCAAATGTGAAAGCATGTTACTGGTGAAGGAAGGTCACATAACACAGCTGTTTCAATAGTTCAAAAACATTTGTAAAAAACATGTAAAACACCACTACTAATCACTACATGTTTTTCTCAAAGCCTTTTAGAGGTGTGACTGGAATGAAGTAATAATCATTGTTCCTTTATTACACCAGCCATTGAATGTATTATGATTAATTGCAGGTTCCTATGGCTCTCCTCTATCACCATGTATGACTTTCTGTAGGTCTAGGAAAACAATGCAGCACTGTGCTAAAGTTCTCATTAGATTATTGCTCTAAAGTATGCATTGTCAGTACAGGTTTGTTATACATCTTATATTTTCAGCTGTTCTGGCCTGTAAAGTATGTTAGTTTGTCTAAACTTGCAAGTGACCTCATAGGTGACATAATTAACCTTCTTTACTGAAAACATTCAGAGGCATTTAAAGAGCTTCCCTGTTTGGTATGCAAATAACAGGTGCCGTTAGCACAGCTGTAAAAACGTCTGTATGATATAAACTCACATAGCAGACATAGGTAGCTGCCATATACTGTTTTTGTCTGCCAGATTTCTAATCCTGTGCACAAAATGTGAAAGTTCAAATACCTGACATAAAACCCAGTTTCAGTTTTCAGCTTGTGCCATATTTTTTTTCAAATACTAAGTGGATGATTTTGGAATGTATTCATTGAGATGTATATCACTTCCAGTAACAATGCTCCATATTTTGCCAGCAGTTCATCAGAAGTTGGCTTAGACCACCTACTTCACATTATCAGAAGTCACTTAAGTTTTATAGATTTTTCTTTCATGATGACAAATATTCTGTTGCCAGCGCCTTTCCTCCTGATGTGAAATAACTGAACCATCTTGGCTTTTACTCCTGTTTATTATGCAGAACACATTTTCTTTATTGTTATTTCTCATATATATTAGCTATAAATAATTTATTGTTTCATTACCCATTATTGGCAGTTACTTATTCCTCTTTGTTCAGATGTAAGCATATCATTTTTACTGTATCTAGATGTAAGCATATCATTTTTACTGTATCTGACAATTACATAACTTATTGCATACATCTTTAATTGAAGCCTTGGTCTTATTGGAGATCTGTACCTCATTCAAAATAAAAATAAAAGTATTACCATTCTAGCCCTGGACCAATGCCAACCATCCATGCCAAAGTATGGCAACATCTTTGACATTAAATAGCCTGCCCATTGCCCCTATCCAAATAGTTTGGAACTTCTGCCAATTGTCCTAGATGCCACTATTCCCAGAGCCCTCCATTACTAAACTCTCAGAGAGGATGGACCCCAAATGCATGACATAAAATGGAACATCCTGAAATTCCTATCCCACTGCCTACTGAACTTCTAAGAGAGAGGTACTCCTCTTGGTTCACCAGAACAACCAACATGAATCCAAATGTTTTCTTGCTAATCCATCAACTGCCAGTATAGAATATTCTTCCTGTCCTGTTCCCTATCTAAAGTTGCCAAAACATCCAATCACCCTTCTTTTGTCACCAGGCTCAAGGGGGCTGTGGTGGTGGTGGGGAGGCTGCCACACCAATTCTCACCAGGCGACATTCTGTCCTTCTCATAAATTACTGCCTATTACCACATCCCACATAGCCCCTTTTTTATTATAAGCTACCCCTTTTACTACCCTTCCTATCCAATTACTGTCTTACTGCTATATTGCCCTCACTGGCTCATACCTCCCAATTATTGCCATGTTAGATTGTACTGCTGCTGAATCATCTGAATGCCCCCATCTGATAAGTGTACAACATCCAAATGGAGACAGACTAGATCCTTATCTTCACAGCTGGACACTGCACTACCAAGAGCCCTAGCCATTCTGTCTGTCTTGCCATTCTGGTGTTCACATACCTTCGTACCTCATCCATGACTCTTCAGGTTGCACCATACCTGTAGACTACCTTGGGTGTTAACACTGACCAAATAACTGTTACACTGGGGATTGTTTCTGTAGCAGTGAAACATTTTTGCCCACTAACCTGCCTATCTCCTGTTTTAAAATCAAACTAATAAGATTGTCCCTCAAGTGTAAGAGTGGTCAGAGAACAGTTGTAAGAAGAGATGTGAAATACATTGGCATAGTTGGCACTGATGTTCAGATGTGTCTGAAGGCTGTGAACTGGATATATCTAAAACTAACATTTGATAGGGAAGAGTCATTCAAAATCTTGTTCACTATCGTTGGGCTTGAACTTCCTTGCATTTTAGAATGGTGAAGTGATTGACTGGCCAATATTCCAAAAACAGCTTAATGACTTTAGTGAATGTTTCATCTTAAATTAAGTGAGCACTGTTCTAGACTTATAATTGCAGGTGACATTTTGAGAATAATAAAGCATCTACAACTACTCTACATATTAGCCACATCAGTAATTTACTGGTAAGCAGTATAAATTAATTTGCCTGATTATTCATCCATCCATCCTCAACCCCTTTTCCGATTTTGCACATGGGGTTGGGGTGTTACTTCAGCAGTGACAATAATCTTGAGCCAAGGTTTACACTGCCAAGTGGCTAGCTCTGCTGTGGTAGTTCATTCATGCCACTCACCTAGAGGAAACCCACATGACCACTAGGAGGACATGCAGAATCTGCACAGAAGGCACCACAGCCAAGAATTGAACTGGAGAACCTCTTACTGTGATGTGACAACACTAACCAGTGCACGACCACAACCACCAGTAATTTGCCTGATTATTGGCAGCTATTATTTATTTGAATATAAATGTTAGTTAATAGCTGCTGTGGTTGCTTTAGTTATCAATATATTTTAAACTTGGGCATTTTTCTGTAATGCTATTTTATGCAGCTGTTTTCATTTTTCACCTGTAGCTGTGTTAGATAGTTTTATTGTTGTTACTTAAGTTGCTTTAACACTCCAAAGTATTTTATCTTAGATATATTTCATTTTATTTGTTGTATCATTAATTGAGGTCAATATTGTTATTCATTGTTCAATTTTTGTCATTTGTGAAAATCATTGTAATAAACTTGAAAATGAAGTTGAATTTGAAGCAGTTAAAAAAATTAAGCTTAAGAATTGGCTATCTCAAATCATTTAACATCTGGTTTACTATGACACTTAAATGATACCTTTCCAAAACAGGTTCCACTCACTGACATGCATCCCTAGTTGTTTTGTGCCAGGCACAAGACCAGCCTTCTTCTCCACCTAATTATGAATATACAAAGGAATCTCTAATGCCAGTATCAGAAATTTTGTCACCTGCACATTTGGGATATGCTTGCAACTTGACTTCTAAAGCCTTCCAATTTACAGGAGTCTGTACTGCTTGTGGTAAGCTGCCCTTATCTCCTAGTCCCCCTTTTGTCTTATCTAATGACTAATTATCTTCTACTGGGCACCATACAGTTGATATTTGTGACCATTACCCCTACTAAGCCTCACCTGCCAAGCTACTGAATGTCCAGCGCTACCTCAGAAGGGCATCCTTGTTGCAGTCCCTACCACTGAGGGCCCAGTCAATCTAGGTCTTCTTTTTTGAAGCGTCTGTTAACTGGGTGCAACCCATGCAATTTGACTAAGTGCACACAACCTGTAAAACTGTCTACTTACATCTGTTTGTTTTGAAAATCCAGGATTCCTTTACAGATGGTTTCTGTGGCTCTAGCAGTGCCTGCATCTTCTCATTATCCATTATCATGCTCATAAAGGGATTTGCATGCTACATGTCACACATCATTGCTCTGAGACTACTAAAGTACTGCTTATAGCTCATCCGTGCTTTTCTAATTCACTTTCTATGGGCATGCATTATAATAAAGTAGTATGCAATCAGCTGTCTCACCTGCACAGAGTATTGTAGGTCTAAATCAATGTAGTACATGAAACTCAGGGATCAATTTTTCCACGTCCTAACCCTAAATCTAGAGACCCCCAAAACTAACAGAACATCCATGAATCATGATCATCTAGCTATTCTAACATGGTGATCTGCTGAAGCCCATTCTACTCAAGGAAGTCACAGTGCTCCATGTAGTCATCCTGTCACATATTTTCTTTAAGCATTGGTGAAATATTGGCAGCTATGTGCTCCAGCTGCCAACTTTTCTTGCTGGCTGTCCATACCTTCTCTGCTGAGTCACTCAAACCCTGGACATGCCCGTGGGATGTCCCCAATCCTTGTCATCTTGTCTAATGGTAGAAGACATAAGTCGCTAACCGCTTAACAGCCTGCACCCAGTGTCTGTGCTTCATACCCTACCTTTGTGCCACAGGCTTTCTGCTTTTGCCTTGGCAGCTCCTCTGCTGTGCGTCATTGTAATTTTCCCAGTTCCTTCTTGCCACAGAAACAGAGGTCTCAGAGGTGTCTGTCTTTTGCTCACAGTTGCTACACTCTTAAAAGCTCATGTCCTAATTCTTTTCAATGACCATCTCATCTTGGTTTCCACTAATCGTGGCTCATTATTTTTTTGTTCATCTCTTCAAAGAACTTAGTTGTCTGCTGCGTACTTAAAGTAGCTGATTGAAGTTGTCATTGTATCTGCAGAAAATTCAGAATGAAGAGAGAAAGCAGAAAGAGGTGAGGTGGGAAGAATTAGGGTATCAGAGAGGGCCATTAGAGCTGTTATCTTAATGGATCCATAATGACCTATCTGAGTGTCCACATTGATGCTGCCCTCCCTGTACAACTTCGTATGAGCCACACTTCATCTATATAAAATGGTGTCCCATAACTGGAGTTGTAATAGGGGTGAGGGTGTGTGTGCATGTGTTTGCAGATAGGGCAAGTGAAGGGGACAGATTGTGAGTTTGGGTTACAATTAGGGATAGGTAATGGAATGGATGTAGTGTGTGTGCGTGTATTTGTAAGTATCTAGTATGTCAAGCTGTCTTGTGCACTTACTGTGTTACAGAAAGACTTTTTCTAAATTATATATTTTGTATGTCTATATCTATGGGTATATATAGGTAGATATATATGTAGATATGCTGCATTGACAAATGATTGTGGAACTAAGCAGTGAGACTCAATTATGCCTATATATATATATATATATATATGTGGTTCCCCTTCAAACCATCGAACATTTAAATCATCGAAGTTCAGATAATCGAAACCAGATCATCAAGTTTTAAAACATCGAAGGTTTGAAGGGGAAGAAAAAGGTAAGTGTAGGTGGGAGAATGTTTGTGTTTTTGCAGGGCACCAAGTTGCCCTGCATACTGTGTGTCTATATGCCATCTGTGTGATGGCACTACACATAGGGTACGGAAAATCTCCCGTTTAGCACTTCTGCATAAATGGGAGATTTCCCTTTACTCCACTTTAGTGCGGTCTCAGAGTTGGAATATTAAAGTAGGGGGTGTGGGGCAGCATACAAATGTTGCAATTTAGTTTTCTTTTTTTTTTGGTTACACTTGTAACCTTCGATGTTTCAAAATTCGATGTTCTGGTCTCAATAATCAAAATTTCGATGTTTTGAAATTTTGATGGTTAGAAGTGAAACTATATATATATATATATATATATATATATATATATATATATATATATATATTTATTGTGTGTGTGTGTGTGTGTGTGTGTGTGTGTGTGTGTGTGTGTATATATATATATATATATATATATATATATATATATATATATATATATATATATTCAAATAAAAATACAGCACAATTTGTCTTTCAGAATTATATACATCACATTTTCCTTAGTCTGTCACAGCCTTCAATCAGTCAGCTATAATTGAATGTCTGTGGCTGTAGGTATCAACTATGCATTGTTTCCATTTCTGCAACAAAGTTAACTCATCAGATATAACTTTTTGCTCTGACTGGGCTGGCATCTCAGTGTTTTCTCTTTTTACTGCTCCTCAGATGAAGAACTAACTTTCTGATTTCAGTGCAGCTCGCTACCCTGTTTTAAACAGCAGTAAAAATCAATTAGTACCTCATTATCAGCTAGCTAATAGAGTATTGCTTTACTAGCTAGCCAATATACACTACTGCTTAGCTATATGTAAGAATATTCCCAAAGTATACACTGCAACATGTCCTGTAAAGACACATTACCTCTGTTTCTAAATCCACTACTGTACAACTAACCCCACTTGCAGCTCAAGACCAGAGGTTTGGCATTCATAATTATGGGTTTATGTTCCTGAACAACGAATAACATTGCCTGTAGGACACTGCATATTGAAAAGGCTGGACAAAGAGTACCACCAATACAGCCTCATATTGCCATTAGTTGACGTACTTAGCCATTGCACTAGAGTATGACATTAAGATTTTGCAAAGCAAATTATACTTCAAAGCACAGAAGGCCCACTTCATAGCTAGGCACCCTCTCCTTATGGCCAAGTATCTTCTTTCTTTTTTTTTTTTTTTTTTATCTTTTATTTTTTTTTTTCAATAATAATTCTTTATTTTATTTTTTCCAAACAACTAATACAGTACTACCAACTGCTTACAATATGTACATGAATGCTTCCAACAGTTACATAGAATCATTATACATACCTATACACTTCTAAAAAAAAAAAAAATAATGAAGAAAAAAAGAACTAGTAACCATATAAGACTTATCTCAATAAAATTCAACAGTTATTCAGTTTTTCCCAGCGAATAGTGGAATGGAACTTTAAGCTAATACAATGTTAAAGATTTGTTCCCATATTTTTGTATTGTTTACATTTTCTTATGATCACTAATTAGAAATTTATGTGCTAGAATATGTTTGGTGGCTACTATCTTGAAATTTTGCCATGATGTCTGTAAAGGGTTCAACCAATTGGAAGCTATATATAACTTCATCAACAAAAAATATTGACTAGTAGAATCCTTTGGGTTCTGTCCAAGTTGGGTGGTGGAATATGTAAAATCGTAAATTCCCAGGAGAGTGTGGAATGTTGATATCCCAATTTTTGTAGTTGAAGTTTCAAGGAATTCCAGAGTTTGAAAATACATTTACAACTCCAAAACATATGTAGGAGGTCGGCTGTTTGATCTATACAATATGGGCATTTTGGCGAGTTCTTTGAGTTAAATTTGTAGAGTGAGACGTATTAAATATCATCAATTGGGTAAATAATAGCTTCTGAAGGGACACAGATTTTATGGTTAAGTGAATTGCTTTTAGTATTTTACTTTCTTCAATCACAACAATTTCTCTCTCCAGTATTTGGAAATTAATATTTGATTATTATATTTTATTTCTTTAATCAAACCATATGCTGCAGTTATATATTTACATTCCTGTGTAAGGGTTTGCCATAAGTTCAAACACATGTTTAAATCTTCTTCTTTAATTATGTCATTCCCTTTACTAAGGTAACTTATTGATAGGTCTTTTAATTGTCTTATTATAATTAGATACGATTTGGGGAGATTCAACTCTTCTAAAATATTGTGAATCGGGATACCTAAAAAAAGGATATAAATCAAGTAGGGTTAAATTAATTATAAGTGGGAATTTCTTAAGGTCTATCAGCTGGTTACCAATTTTCAGATTTGGATTTTTGTGAAATGGTTGAAGAATTATCATACTTTGCAAAAGATTTAATGAGTTAAAGAGATTTTGTACTGAAACTATATATGTTTTGATATGTTCCAACACGAAGTACACTTTAAGAGTATTTTTGTTTAAAAGGTAATGCCTTGCAGTTAATATCCAATTCCTTGACATGTTTATGATTAAGAACCAGCCATTTGGGAACCCATTTGAGTTACACCCATCAAAGTTAATTATTCTTAAAAGTCTATTGGTGTTTATTATTAAATAATATGTTTCAAAATTAGGTAGATCCAACCCTCCCCTACTTTTTGGAGCCATCAATTTATCATACGATATCCTAACTTTTCTAGGTTCCCATAGAAATCTAGCTAGTTCTGTATGCAGCTGTTTGAAGAATTTTTGGAGATTTGAACTTGTGATGCTCTAGAAATATATAGTAATCTAGGAAGTATATTCATTTTAATAATTGAAGTCTTCGCCATTATTGGTAATTTCAGATTATCCCATCTTTTCAAGTCAGATACTATCTGCTCCCAAATAACCTTAACATTATTGAGATAAAAATCTCTGTTGTCTGTTGAGAAAACCACTCCTAAGTATTTTATTTTTTCTTCTGATTTTACCTGCCCTACTAATGGTAATAGTGAAAAGGTGTAGGTGTCTTTAATGGGAATATCTTAGTTTTTTAAATTTAATTTATAATTGGAAATTTTTGCAAATTCTTCTACTGCCTTTAATATTTTATTAGTATCCGAAACAGGTGTTGTGCAATAAATACTCAAATCATCTGCAAAAGCAGCCATTGTGATCTTCGTACCATAGATCCTTGGAGCATTATGATAGATATTTTGTTTAATGTGCAAAAATAGAGGTTCCAAATACAAATTGAATAACAAGGGAGATAAAGGACAGCCTTGACGTGTACCATTTTTAATTTGAATTCTTTTTGAAAGATTCCTGTTAATGACTAGATTTGTATAAGGATTGGTATATAATTTTTTTAAAGTTGAAGTGAATTCTTGGTATGTTAAAACATGTTAAAATGTCAAATAAATATTCTAAGTTCACTCTGTCAAATGCTTTTTGTGCATCAATTATAAGTGCGTAAAGATTATGGTTTTTATGGGTGGCATGAGAAATCATTGTATGCAGTGTTAATGTATTATCTATAGTTTGTCTGCTATTTATAAAACCGGCTTGTTCATCAGATATTATAGGGTTAATTACCATTTTCAACCTGTTAGCCAAAATCGATGTCATAATTTTCATATCTATGTTTAAAAGTGAGATGGGTCTATAATTATCCGGGTTTTGTCGATCAGTATTTTCTTTTGGTATGAGAATAGTTTTCGATGCATTAAAGTGTGGGTCAGTAATTTTATTGTTAATAATATAGTTAAAGACCACTGACAGTATTTTCCCCAGAATATCACTAAAAGTTTTATAAAATTCTGTAGTCAAACCATCCGGTCCCGAGCTTCGTATGGCTTCAATTTCTTGATAACATCAGTTATTTCCTCTGAAGAAATAGGTTTAATCAGGTTCATATGAAGCTCATCATTAATCTTTGGAAATATAATTTTCTGAAGAAAATCATTATTATTCTTATTTGGATTTACATCCTGTTGTTCACCATATAGTTCTGAAAATATTAGTTCAAAACCTTTATGATATCTTCCGTATTGGTGTATGTTTTATTGTTGAAGTATATTTCAGGGATTTGGGAAGGTGACTTGATTGATTAATAATCGTGCTAGTGCTTTTGACGGGTCTGTATGTGATTAGCGTATTTTACCAGCATTTTCTGTTCATGGAATGATAATTTACTGTTTTGTAATAAAAAGTTTCTTCTGACAATTTAATAATTCGTTTCGGGTTTGTTTACTATAATTTCTAATTAATTCCTGATCTAATAATTCAATTTTTGATTCCAAGTCATGCATATCTTTCACTTGTAATTTCTTGTAGAAAGTAGCTTTTGGATAAACATTCCTCTAATTTGCACTTTGATAGTTGCCCATTCTATGTCTGATGGATGTCGGTTTTCTAAAAGCTTATTTAATAATTGATTAAAAACTCCTGAGCTTCTTTTAATACATCCTCTTTATGCAATAGATATGGATTTAATGTCCAATTATAACCCCTAGCATGCAATTTATGACAAGTATCTTTCTTAAAGGTTAATGTGATCCTGGAGTGATCCGACAAATAACGAGCTTGTATGTATATATAGGGATCAAAACACATTAGTGTATCTGATATTAAAAGAAATCGATCCTGGACCACATTTATGACAGCTCGAATAAAATGTGAAGTTATTTGGATTCATTTGGTCCTTATTATATTTAAATGGATCATAAAGTTTAAAATCTGCTTTAAGTTCCTGCAGTGCTATCACTGCCTGATTATTATAAGATCTATGGGGACTTGTTTTATCTAGTTTAGGGTCTTGGTATGTATTCCAGTCACCTCCTATTATTATATAATAATTGTTATATTGGTTTAAAATAAAGTAAAGTGATGTTATGAAGGTTTGCTGATTGGTACATGGGGCATATATATTAAGAAGAATCACCGGTTTATCGTAAAATTTTGTTATAAAATTACATAACACCATCTTCCTTCTTTATCCATTTTAAAATCTAAAATTCTCTCTTGGAACTGAGTTTTGATGATTATTGCTACACCTGCACTATTAGTTGTCCCTTCCAAGCTATTACCCCCTGATCCATTTTTATTTTTAATGGCAGTCCATTGATCATTAGCCAAGTGGGTTTCTTGTAACAATATAAATTGTGCTTTTGACTGAAGAAGTAAATGAAAAAATAGTTTCCTTTTTTTCAGATTCTGGAAACCTTTAACATTCCATGAGTCTATTATCCACATAAAAATACTTTTAAAATGTTAGTGTATATGTTGAATTTGAAAACGATACTAGATTCTGGTATAATATCAGATTTTGAAATATCTGGAAGCAAACTAAATGCCCCATCCCTAACCAGTGCCTATCCACTATTCTCCTGGACCAGGACAAACATAGGTTTTTAACACTGTTTATACTTCTATTGGTATACATCAATCCTAAATGACTATTATATAATAACACCCTAACAAGATATACAAAACCTATGATAACTACAACTAACCCTACAAAAACTAACCTACACATTCCCCATTAAACACTAGTACCTATCTACAGCTCTTGAACATATTAGTTAGTTAACACACTGTTATGTCTTACATACCAATTTCTTATTCTACCCTGTAATGATTTACATACATTATTAATTAAATAATTGGTTATATTATCCTAGAATAACTAACTGTCTTATCTAACTTTGCCTAGGTAAGTATAACATGTTAACAGCAGCATTGATAAAAACAACATCAGTAACATTTTTTTTTCACCATTAATGTATTAATACTGTAAGAAATATATAGCTAACATAATGCACAGAATCTCTAGAACCACATAAAATATATATCCTTCCATTCCCTTAGGAATAGGAGAGTGAAATATACATGTTAACACATATAGATTATCATAGCATTAATAAGGAGAAAGTTTTTTTTTTTTGTAGTAACATAATATAACAATCATTTCAAAGGCAGAAAAGCAAAAATATCAATAGTATATAATTATAACTGCATTTCTATCTTCAGGCACACTATCTAGATCCAAAATAGAATAACTGTAGTAACTTTATATTGTTTCTAACATTGTAGTTAAATTACTCTATTTAACCATATGTTACAGCCCAGTTTAAATCCTTACCTGAATAAGCTGACATTTCTTTATACAAAATAAAAGTCAAACCTCTCTAAAATAGTCCAGGAGCCTCGTTTTGCCATTCTAAAAGCTTCCCCTGGCTCCACAGAGCTCTGGCTACTTCCTGGTATAAAAATCTTGATTTTGAGTTCTCGAAGGGGGACCCATTATGTGGACAGATTTCCGGAAGTGCCACAACAAAAGCTGACCCTCTGGAGCATTTCTAGGACTTCCTGTTGACTCACAGACACACACAGTTCATCAAGGCTGCAGGAGTTCATGAAATCTTTAGATTTAAGCTGGACCTGTAAGAAAATACTGGTTAATGATTAAACAGGGGCCTGGTGAGAAAAAGAAGCAAACAAAGGATTTTGAAGCCTTGAGGTATAGTAGCCATGGAATCCCAGAATCTGTATTGCTGTACACAGACTGAATGTTCCAGTTAAGCTTCTGAAGTTGGAAGGATTTAAAAGTCTTCAAAAAGGTGAGTTTTGCTTCCTTTTGTAGAAACAGAATATTTGGCTCCATCAAATGTAAAGATTAATGTACTTGGATACTTCATCTGGAATTTTATATTTTTATCAATAAGAAATTTGCAGTAAGGGGCTAATGCTTGTCTGGCTTGTCTGATTTGCATTGGTAGATCTTGACCCATAGAAACTCTGTTATTTTGCCACATTACAAAACCTCCTTTCTTTTTCATAGTTAGAATTATTTTATTTACATCCTGGTAATTCAGAATTTTGACATAAACCGGTCTAGGAATATTTGATGCTTGTGATTCCCTGAGAGCTCTGTGTGCTCTTTCTATGACTATTTGTTCCATACCCGAGTCCTCGAACAATATTTCCAGTATCTGTGTAATGGTAGGCATTAGATCATTATATTGAATATTTTCCGATTCCTCTAATAATTATGTTGTTTCTTCTGGATCTTGCCTCTAAATCCAGGATCTTGGTCTGCATAGTTTGAATGTCCAGGTCATGAATATCTGTTTTTGTAAGAAATGTTATTCTGTCCTCATTATCAGATATTCTAGCCTCAGATTTATCTATTCTGTCGAGAATTTGACTGCATGTGGCATTAAAAGCAAGTATCTGGTTTGAAAGTGCATTTAAAGATTCTTGTATGGGTAACAGTGCTGTTTTAATGTCCTCCATGTTAGCTAGCTGATCCGGTTGGTTTGTTCCTCCTGTTTTAAAAGATCTTGTGGTTTTACAGTTTTCTGTCTTTTAAATGTAGAGTCTTTCTCTGGTGACATCAGCATTGATAATTTAGTTTTAGTTGTTGTTGTGTCCATATTTTTGTCCAGTTTTGACATCTTGAAACAGAAATCAGATAGATCCTTTGTTTATAGCTCTATTCAGAGTCAGGCAGACAATCAGCTTTAATCCTGTGAAATTAATTAGTTTTTCCTTCGTTCTTTTGATTCTCAGTCGTAGTTTGGTTGTAGTAGAATAGTTATATCCGGTAATTAATGCAAAAAGACTTGTAGTATATCCTCAGGGTTACTTATTCTTGCGAGTAACTGGAGAGCTGTAGATGTACAGTGTCTACAGAAAGGCGGCCATCTTTGTCTCCAAGTATCTTCTTTCTAAATTGTTCAACTTTCTGCTGAAATACCATCAAGGTGTTTCTCACATTAAATGTCTTTGGATGGTACAGTCCCAAACCTGCCTCTAATGCATTGGTATATAAGATAAACTCTTTGGTAAAATAAGTAGTCTCTGATATGAATTCAGAACATAGGATCATTTTTACCTCATTAAATACTCTGTATGATTCAGGAGACCATTGCAACTTGTTAAGCAATTTCCCTCTTGTGAGATCTGTCAAAAGACAGGGAATAGTTGCAAAATTAAACACACAGTTGCCAAGTAGTCCAGGAAAAGTCTTCACATGTCTTTTAGTTAAGGGTATTGACCAATTTTGTTATGGCCTCTATTTTTTCTACCTGTGGTAATATTACCCTTTTTCCTATAAGCTATTGCAACTACTTGGCTTCTACCATGCCCTAATTTGCTTTTCTTAGCATTCATAATGAAGCTTGCCTTGCTTGTCAATGCTAGCATAGCCTAACTGAATCTCTCAGACCTCTGTGAGAATGACTACATCATCTAGGCATGCAGTATCCGATCATGAGTGGGGCTTCAGTATTTTATCATCGGTATCTGAAAGGTGGCTGGGGCTCCATACAGGCCAAATGGTAAACTATGGACTGAACTAGATTATCAGCGGTTACAAAGGCTGTTCTTCTTGGACTGAGCTAGTAAGTGCTAACTGTCAATACCCTTTCATAACATCTAATGTTGTCAAGTATCTGCCCTTTTCTAGGTTCACTGTCAACTAATCAATGCTGAATGTATGATAGCTGTCACACTTTGAAATGCTATTAATTTTCCTAAAATCATTCAGAGTCTAATACATTTAAGAAGATTAGGAACTATCACTACTGAGCTGCTCCATTCACTTTCAGATTCTTGTATCATGCCTAGCTTCAGCATTTTTGAACTTCTCTTATTAACTGGTTTTGTGACTCTGGTGGTCCATAATGCCTTAGACTATCCTTTACTCTAGATGTTGTCTGTATGTTATATTCAATTATTTAAATTCTCCCAGCATTTCTGAAATCACTGATTCATTCCTCAAGAGAAATTATTTTACTTCTGGCTTTTGATGTGGATTCCTCTAGCTGTACTTCAGGAAATGATTCACTGGTCACTTCTTTATGAACTGCAATTTGCAAGCTCTTTGCAAAACTCTTTACTCCCTTCTCTAGCTTCACTAGATTAATGTGATAAATCTCATATTTATTATTCTTCCTGGCTGTCTAATCTTACATTCCTTGCATTTATTCTTTCAATTACCACAAATAGCACCTGTTGCAAGGCCAGAATGTCATTCTCTGTTGAAGCTACCAGGATTAACAGCTGATCTCCTGAGTTAAATTCTTTAAGTAAGGTGTTCTTATTATAAAGCTGCTGAAGCATTTCATGGACTTTCTGTATATGTTCCTTTATTACTGACATAACCAACTTTATCATGCAAATACATTTAAATAAATTATTTCCTTCTTCTTGTGTTTCCTTTGCAATGTCAATTAGACTTCTTGAGTACCTGCCGTATAGTAGTTAAAATGGGGTAAACCCAGTTGAAGCTTGTGGCACCTGGCTGATTTCAGACATTAAGTAGGGTAACAAATTGTCCCTGGATTTGCAAAAATGTATTATTAACATGGATTTCACTGCTTTGTTATACCTCTCTACTAATCCAAAACACTGCAGTGACAGATGTTATTCCATTGATATAAAGGGAGTGCCTTGGGCAGTATTTAATCTTTTTAGAGATAGCTATTCTGAAGAACAACAAAAACATCTTCGGCAATAGACTTGACACTACTTCTTGAAGTCTATTATTTGTACTGATACTCATTGCTAAATTTTACCTGTGGCCCCACAATATTCATAGCAACACATTTAAATGGCAGCTATATAGTTGATATTGGGAATACTGGACACTTACATCTAGAATGGTGGCACAGTTTTCTGGCATTGTGGATAAGAAGCATAGAAATTACCTATTTTATTATGCTTATCCACCATAACCTGCTAATACTTTTAATTTGGTTTTATCCATCCTCATGTGACTTCCTGACACTTGACTATAGGCTAACTTCATTACTAGATCACTGTAAGGTTTTGCCACTGATGAAGAATTACTTGGCTTTATTTATTCTACAGAGGCGGTCATCTTTTACATCAAAATAGGAGTAACACATAAGAATATTGTTCACTATCCTCCTCTACAACTTTTGTTTTATTCTGTCTTGCCCCACTTAATACATTATCCTCCAACTGTGACATCTTAAAGTGTATGTGACTTTTCTGTGAGCCCACTAACTCAATGTTACTTTCTTCAATACATTGCCTCAAGTTTAAAGACATAGCTTCTTTCCCCAACAACAGTGACACTACGCCTTCTTCTATGCTTTTCCTGCAAAATTTAGATCAAAATAAGTATCACCTTCTGCTTTACTACTATCAGTAAAGGCCTCTTGACTCTCTCCTTTCTTTCAAGTTGCTCTGTGTATAATATATATATATATATATATATATATATATATATATATATATATATATATATATATATATATATATATATATATATGTATGTATATACATATACATATATGTATACATATATATACATATATATCAATGAACGAAAGTACGATCCAGCGAATTTTACTCACCCAATCTTCATCCACCGAATCCCCATTTAAATGAAGCAACTAACTGCCGAATTCCTTTCACAGGGAAAGGAACCACTTGACCACCATGGCAAACTGTGCCCTCACCCCATGTAGTGCGATCTCAGAGTTGGTATATTTAAGTGGGGGGGGCGAACTTCATTGCTTCGTTTAACTGGAGTTTCAGTGGATGAAGCTTGGGTAAATAAAATTCGGTGCATCGTACTTCCGTTCATTGAAAGTAGATCCATATATATATATATATATATATATATATATATATATATATATATATATATATATATATATATATATATATATATATATATATATACACACAGACACATATATATATATATATATATATATGTGTGTGTGTGTGTGTGTGTGTGTGTGTGTGTGTGTGTGTGTGTGTGTGTGTGTACCCACGGTGGTGGTGCTGCGGTAGCATTGTCAACTCACAGTAAGACGCTGTCCAGTTCGATTCTCAGCTAGTGCGTCTTCTGCGTGGAGACATGTGTGAATGGGCGTACCTTCGTTGAAGGTTGTGCGTCAGGCCTGACAAGCCGGTACGTAAAAATCAACTGTCAATCATTAGTGGACCGGAGTTCCGCTGTGGCGACCCCTAACCGGGAAAAGCTGAAAGACACAAACAAATATGTGTGTGTGTGTGTGTGTGTGTGTGTGTGTGTGTGTGTGTGTGTGTGTGTACATATACATATATATCTTTATCACTGTATGAGAAGATACCACAGTCTCACTTTCTTTGCCTTCTCTGTGTTGCCCTTCCAATACAGAGGATATCACAGAGCAAAATTTATCATTGGTTTTACTTCCTTCTAAGTTTAAAGATACGCATCTGACAGCATGACATTTTTTATTTTCTGCTCAACACTGTCAGAAATAGGCTAAGAACTCTGCATCCTCCTGTTTACTTCACATTTAATACTTACTACCATTTCTTTGCTCTGATGGTATTTACACAAATACCCAATGTTTTACATCTTTGTTTCAATTATAAAATTCCTTTTAAGTCTCTGGGTAAACCTCTGTCTTATATTCCCCAGGATTCATGAAGCTTGCGCCATGCGCTGGAGCAGCGTCGGCGATCTAGCACCAAATATGGCCTTCGAGCGATTCAGGTAAGAGCTGTTTCCACGTGCACTACCAGCATACGCCAGAGCTGCGCAGCTCCTGGTGCATATATGCTAATTACCCCATGTACAGTAGTGTAGCATGCAAATGAAGGTATATAGTGATTCATGAAGTGGTGCAGGCGTAGCGTAAGCTTGCAGAAATGTAAACCAAAAAAAAAACGGTTTAAATTTTTTCAAACAGAACATCGGAGCCATGAAAGAGGACCAAACTTATGTATTACAATGTTAACATATGCCAATGGCTAAATATAAAGCCAATGGCATAAAAAACACGCGCAACACATACAAAATAACATTTAATGTCATGGCCACACTAATGCAAAGTACAACCGCAATGCATGGGTGCGCAAACGGGAACACAAGGAAAATATATTTAGATGTCATAAAACTGCAATGTAACACAAATCATGATTTCGCCATAATAGTCAATGGTACGCATGCTACACCACAACCAAGGTGCAAGGGTTGCTAAGGGTCTGTGACAGTGTTCAGCACAGTAACTAGTAATTAGTAGTCAATGCCATGAAAATGAGTCAAGTAATACTGAATCACAAAAGTTCCACCAGCGTAAGGATGTACCACACGGTGCAGCGGTACAACACCGAGGAGTGGCCTGGAGGTAAACATGACATAATGAGAGGTGTGCGCCACCGTAGCTGTAAGCACATTGGAGCATTGGTAATCCAGGTTGTCTGTTGCTAAGCAAAGCCGCAGGATAGGGGTGTGTACCTAGCTATAGCTATGCTTAGCTGAGAGTACACAAGGTGACCGAAAGTGCATGTGAACGTGGATGAAAACACACTAAAAAGCTGGAAACCGGTGCACGCGGCGAGCGACTTAGGTGAAACAGGAAGGTTATGGGAAGACAATAAGGAAATGCTGCAGCATGGTAATTGGAGTACAAATGAGTAATTAACACCTAGAAACTTACAGTGGGCCAGAGAAAACAGTTAACAAGGCTGCTAGCAGCTACCTGCAGAACAGGAAAGGGGAGGTGCCGTACAGCAAAGAAAAGAGAACTGTCACAGCAGAACAAAGAAAACTTGCTGTAGATCAGCTACATAACACATTTCCCAACACAATCCTGGGTTGTGGAAACACAAAACAAGAAAGGTGGCAGCTGGATGCATGCCTGACAATGGGAGGTGAATCGGGTTGAAAATAGAAGTAAAGGGCAATAGATGAATCACGGCAGACAAGCGTACATCAACACAATAGCAGTACCTGCTGTAAAACCAATAATTAAGATACCCTGCAGCTGGAATAGCACAAACACACCCAATTACACCAGCATCATCCCTTGCACAATAGTATAAGGTGTGAAAGCCTCACACACACACTTGTGTATTTCCAGACACTCTGCACCATTGGTGTATACAGACGGGGAACTTTTAATATGTATATGTTAGGGGCTGCCATAGCTTTGATTCACCAGCATGTGTTGGAGACAGACGGTGGTGTGGATGATGATGCTGACAACCATCTCAGGCACTGGAGGAGGAGATGAGTGTTCAGACCCAGGGTAACCTACCAGGGGCTACATGATCTGGAGATAGTAGAGCATTACAGGGTGGACAGGGACATCATACAGCAACTTGTTGAGCTGTGCCAGCCACGCCTCAGAGCCAGAAGTAACAGAGGGAAAACCATCCCAGTGGACATGAAGGTATGTGTAAGCTTGAGAATACTAGCCACAGGTACCTTCCAAATGCCAACTGGGGATATCATGGGGATCTCACAGGCATCAGCATTCAGGGTACTCCACCAGTACCTGGATGCCATGTTACCACATGCCAATGAGCACATACACTTCCCCCGAATGCAGGAGGAGTTGGCCAGCAATATGCATCTCTTCCACCATGTGGCGGTCAACCTGGAGGTACTGGGTGCAATAGACTGCACGCACATACACATAATGCCACCACCCGGTGAGCAGGGTAGGCACTACATAAACTGTAAGGGATTCCCCTCCATCAACTGCCAGGTCATGTGGAATGCCCAGAGCATTATCATGGATGTGTGTGCCGGCAGTCCTGAAAGCTATCACGACTCCCACATCTGGCATGCCTCACAGCTGTATCAGGTATTTGCCAGGGGGGACATCCCATATGTCCACCTGGTGGGGGATGCTGGCTATGCACTGGAACCATGGATGATGACACCCATCAGAAGTGCACACACAGCCACGCAAGAATGCCATAATGAGGCAAACGCAGAAACCAGAATCATCATAGAGCACATGTTTGGGATGCTGAAATCACGGTTCCATTGCTTGGACATATCTGGTAGATCCTTGCAGTACTCTCCAGGAATATGTGCCCACATCTTCATATTATGTACCATGCTACACAATATAATTCTGCAGAAACAGCTGCAGCAGGGACAGAATGGCGAAGGCCATCACAGCTCACCACCATTGCCAAGGGACCCACAGGCACAGGGGGGATCAGACCACAAACACCCTGTGTTAGCCCCAGTAGGCAGAAGAAGGTGTGCCCAGTATGCCCATGCCTTGGCAAAGAGGGAACGTATAGCGCACACACTGACAGTGTAGGCATTCATGGACTGACACCCTTCTCCACCTGAACACACAGCAAACATGGATGGCACACACACACGACCACCTGTAAATTGCCATGTATAGGTGGTCTACTGTGTGCATCCTGCATAGGTAGCCCTCAACTATTGTACACACAACCGCCACTGGCACAAGGTAAGTCAATACCTAAACAGTATCATAAGCTATCAACATGTGTCCATACTGTATGTACAGGTTCATAGATACATAGGTAGGTACATGCCCAACCACCGAGGTCACTCATAAGCATAGGCAAAACGTGTCTGCTGTTGCCACCCCATCAATCAACTAACTGTCCCGCTGTGGAGCAGAGCCACTTGCAGGATCCCTGGGGTGTAGCCACTGTTCACCACCCACTCTGCAAGGATTCCCCGGAGTGTTAGTGAGGGGTTTTGTATAATGTAATCAGGGATGTGTTTCCAAATAATGGGGAGTATCCCTGACAGGAATCTTCACAGATGTATACATGTTACATAGTATACCTTAAACACAGCTTGCATATATAGGTAGTTCTCCACAGAATAATGAACATGTGGAACACACAACTGCTGAAATGTGCGTTCATCACCCTTGCACTATCAGTGCCTGCTCTGAGAGGTAAGATATCACTGCCAGGATTAGAACACGCAACCATGTACACATTCATCACAATAACATACCCCTAAACTACCTGAGATGTACCAATGGCAGTCGTGTATACTGACAGGATAAAACACAAAAGGTAGGAATGTGCTGAAATAGGACAGACCGGCATGTACACAATGAAAGGTGTATGTTTATATATATATATATATATATATATATATATATATATATATATATATATATATATATATATATATATTTATACATATACACAATCATATATATATATATATATATATATATATAGAGAGAGAGAGAGAGAGGGAGAGAGAGATATGTCGATATATGGGGATATACATATATATGTAGATATATAGATAGGTTAACACCATCTACATAACCATGGAGGTACATATAAACGGGATATCTACCACATACTGACTGCTTTACATACTGACGCACATAATCCCTAGGCTTAAGGTCCGAAAGAACACAGTACCGAAACACCAGATGCACGAGGTGTACTCTCACGATGTTAATGGACAGTTAGTCAGTGCTTCTGGTGTTGCGGTTTGGGTAGGTTACTGTGTGTACGTGTGTTTCTTAGGGCTGTAGTGTGTGTAAGTGTGTGTTCTGTGTGTGGTGTGTGTTGTTGGGGGACTGTAATGTGTGGTTGTGGGTTAGCTTTGTGCGTCTGTTTGCACGACCTAGGATGTAGAATATTCAAGTAGTGGATGGTGTGTGGGGCGCAGACACCTACATGGGGTGTGTAGGGGGGCTTGGCCACTTGCTCATATGTAGTGTAAGATGGTTTGTTTGGATGTGTTGGGTAGCAGTGTGTCTGTGTGTGCATGTGTGTGTTCCATGTTCATGTTACCTTCGCGAGTTACTGTCGATGTCGGTAATGTGGGGTATGGGAGTCTGTTTCTGGGACTGTGTGCATCGGAACACTGTGGTTTCAGAATTCCATAGGTCTCCCGTATACAGCGGTTGAAGTGTTCATATATGTGTATAACATGGACCATAGCAATCACACATTCTGCCACTACCAACCTTTATGAACACAGGATATGGAGAGTATATCCATATACACCATTACAAAGATGTGCTATAGACATGAGCCAATGATAGTGTTACCACCTGTTCCACTTTGCGAGGGACACTCCCTCTTTGGGCGGTTGTGTCCTGACCAAATATATTAAACCTGGCAAATGTCCTGGGATTGTAGGACATAATTATGTCCCATATGTACTGTAATAGTTGCATACAATAGTTATTTCTGTATCTAAAGTACCTACATAGTACAGGAAACAGGATAAGCTACTAAACTGCTACAAGAATAAGCTTATAATTAGGCAAGAAAGGAAAGTTCTATCCCTTGTACTGACCATGGGTTTGTGTCAGTCTGTAAAATCAGATGTGTGTGCCGAAAAGGACCCACTATGGACATATGAAAAGGTGGCAACCCTAGCCAAAGAGGGTCAGTCACCAACACAACTACGATGACTGCAAATACCTATGACAGAAATACACAGCTATCATGTAGCAACATGTTATTACATTCAGATGTATTACCGAAGGGATTAAAGGACTAATATCACCTGCATGCTATACAGGAACCACATAACAGTTCCTTAATGAATCAGCCTGCAAATACCATTGTATCAGTCCACAAAAGGATAGGTGTTCAAATAGGGAAGGAACCCTCATGCACATAGCGATTATGTATAAAAGCAGTTCCTACACACCTGCATTTGCTAAGCACACCCACAAACATCACCCCTACACCCAAACAAATTACAATACAAACTGTAATAACATCACAAATCATTCACACACTGTACGACATCTGCAGAAGCCTTAACATACCTTGTCAGAGACACACTAACATGGCCCTAAGTGAAATAGCGGCTGTTATACAATGGAACAGCTGCTGATGTACTAAGGTTTGTTTGCACTAATCCCGTTTCAGAGGGTTGTGCATACACCGGGATGTGTTAGCAATTAGTGAGTAACAGCACAGTATGCTACAGTTGTATACCAAATCAAGGATGTCTGGCGAGCACACTGTACACCACATAACAGTTCATGCATAGCCATACAGCCTTGAGCTGGCCAAACATCTTTGCCAGACATAAACATCTGCAGAAGTATCAGGTACAAACAAACCCTGCATAAGTAGCACTGTTCCGAAATATAACAGCTGTACTCACATGTAGAACTAAATCGTCTAGCCATTACACACAGTCCACGGGAATCATGAAGCTAATATATCTCTGTGTGTCTCCATATAGCTGTTGCAATATATCGCAATAACACATCTAGGCCATCTCCCTCGAAAGTAAGGCAAACGGACAAGCCCTAAAAGGAGTACTCACTTATACACCACTGTTGCCATGGTATCGGCTAATGGAGTAGCTGCACAGCTGATGTGCATCCAATTAACTACTTTGGAACAGCAACTGGTGGACAGGATACCACATTTTACCGATATGTAACTAGAAAATGATGTGTCATCATGCATTCAAACCATCCGTATATACCAGCGGAACATTACAAATAACATTAAAACACAAACCGAAAAGGATTGAATCAACTGTTAACGATACTTCGGGTTACTAATAAGGTATGTAGAACAGTCAGTATGTCTGTGTATGTAGTACTATTCTGTAGAATTTAAAGTGCACGCAATCCATATAGTGGAAACAGTTATCTTGTAGTGATGTATTGTTGAGCATAGTCACGCTTGTAGTATTTGTATGTACTGCTGTAAGTCACAAGGCAAACACCGCATACACCACAAGAGATGCTATATAAGGACTTTGAACAGAAATACTCCTCACCAGCCATCGTCAGTGGCAGGGTTGGTCCAACAAGTATGTGCTATTACAGGGGATAGTATATCTTGATATATTGTAACTGTAGCCATATATATTGGTGTAATACAGAGAATAACATGTGGAAGGTTGGGCCACTGTGCAAGTATGTTCTGCATTGTGGGATATTGTGCCAATAACTGTGTAATGTCCAGTATTGTAGGCAGATATGTATTACAAGCTACATAGCATTACTGTAATGGTAGGCAAACATTAGTTATGTCAATCGGCATTTACAATACACAATAACAGGATACATATGTCTTTTAGTGAGCCAACAGTTTATCAGCATGATAGCAAAGTAAAATGGAAGAGCTATTTAACTATCCATGCACATAAGACATGTACTATGTACAAAGGTAGGCACTAGGCTGTCTTACCAAG
Organism: Protopterus annectens; assembly: GCF_019279795.1. NCBI lineage: Eukaryota > Metazoa > Chordata > Ceratodontiformes > Protopteridae > Protopterus > Protopterus annectens. The sequence goes on from NC_056735.1 coordinate 687,584,642, forward strand.
GGTATCTTTAAGCCTAGCTAGCGTGTGTTGTCTTTCGCCACCCCCATAGGTTGGTTCCCTGTGCCTCTGAACAGCAGAGCCAATAGTTCCCTGTGCCTCTGTCCAGCAAAGCCACTGCAGTGATCCCTGGGTACATGTCTGTCTCCCATCCACACGTCAAGGTTTCCCTTGAAGAGTGCTCACGAGGGGCCCTGCCTGATTTACATTGGAATCACGTTCCAAAGCATAGGGAGTGTCTGGGTCAGGAATCTATCCGTTCAGCACGTCTTACTCATCGTTGTGGTTAGGTGTATATCCCTAGAGCATGTGGCTCTCAGGGGCTTCTGTTTAGGTGGAGCATATCCAGCAATACAGGGTTGGACATGGGCCTTGTATGTCAAGCAGAGATCACCTGTGAGTATGCGGTATGCAACTGAGTACAGCTGGAGTTTCATAGGCTGGGCTGCATAGGTCATCTGTTTGAGGTCAGTAATCCTCTTGGTGTGGTACTGGTGTGGTCTTCCAAGCTGTTGCAATTGTCTTGTAAGGTGTATCCCAAATGGGGTGTTGTATCCTTTAATGGGTCTGATATGACAAGTGTAGAGTCACAATGGCCCCTCTGATCTGGATGCAAACCCATTAGAGATTAGGGGGCCATGTAGAAGGATAGTCTAACCACCTTGTCATTATGGGTATCAAAGGAGAGATTGCTATCTACTGGTGTTTCCGGATCTGATAGGTTCATAGGTTCATAGGTTGGTACTAGGCTATCAGCCCTAGGGCCTATACAAGTCTAGCCATAACAATTCCCTGGCTATTTCTTCCCACATTATTTACTTTCCTGGACCCCTGTCTAGCAGGGTGACTGACGTGATCCCTGGGGTGAATTTCCTTTCTCCCATCCAATCATCAAGGTTCCTCTTGAAGAGGTCCAAAGAGGCACTCTGCTTGACATGTATGGGCAATCTATTCCAGAGTCTGGGGAGTCTCTGGGTCAGGAACCTATCCCTCCAGCATGTTTTGTTTATTGTGATGACAAGGTTTAGATCCCTGGGCGTGTAGCTCTGAGGGATTGGGATTTCTTTAAGTGTAGCATGTCCAACAGCTCTGGGTTTGACATGGCCTTGTATGTTAAGCAGAGATCGCCTCTGAGTAGACGATATGCGACAGAGTATAGCTGGAGTTTTAAAGCGGTCAGCGTAGGGCATCTGCTTTAGGCCTGTGATTCTTTTATTGAGGTATTTCTGAGGCCTTTCCAGTTGTTGCAGATGTCTTGAGAGGTACATACCAAATGGGGCGTTGTATTCTATAATGGGTCTAATGAGGGATGAGTACAGTGGGACAATGACCTCCTTTTTCTGGATGAAAAGCCCTTCGTGATGAGGTGTGCCACATAGAAGGATTTCCTGACTGTTGTGGCGATGTGGTTATCGAAGGTGAGACCACTGTCCACCTGTGTCCCTAAGTCTCTTATCACACTTTCTGTGTTTAGTGTACTGCCCACCTATATGGTAATTCATGGATACATGTTTTTTCCCAAAGGGGATAACAATACATTTCTTGGCATTGAGCTTGAGCCCATGGCTCTGGCACCAAGCATCTGTTTTTGTAAGGCCCTTTTGTAGAGTATCCACATCATTTGGGGATTCAATAATGGCTCCCAGTTTGCAGTCATCTGCAAACTTTGTTAGCCAGAGTCCCTTAGTGTTGACCTGTACTTCAGAGAAGTAGATGCCAAACAAGAGAGGACTGAACCCTGAGGTACTCCACTTGTCACTTGTCTGGAGCTGGATTTGGAGTCGGCTACTTTTACAGTGTGGGTTCTATCAGTAAGCCATTTAGCAACCCATTGGGTGACATAGGGATTAATGCCCAAATTAGTAAGTTTATCTATGATTCCAGAGTGGGGGATGGTGTCAAAGGCCTTGGCAAGGTCTAGATAGGCTGTTTGGACCACTTTACCCTTGTCCATGGCTCTGGAGACTGATTCAAAGAAGTCAATCAGGTTCAGGAGACAAGATCGGCCCTTCACAAACCCAAACTGGGTGGGGTCCAGTGTTTGAAGGTTGCTAATGTCTTTGTTTATAAGTTCCATGATAATACGCTCCATGGCCTTGCAGATAAGGCTTGTCAGACTGATGGGATGGTAGTTTCCGGGATCCAAGGTGGATCCCCTTTTGTGGATTGGGATAACTGTAGCTCTGCCACTCAGTAGGCACGAAACCTGAGGTGAGGCTATGATTAAACATGACACTTAGGTGAGGTGCCAGTTCATATTGTAGTTCATGTAGTACACAGCCCTGGATGTCATCTGGTCCCATGGATGCTGTATTCTTGGCTTTAGAGAGTGCGTTTTGTACCTGTGTGGCCGTTATTACTGGAATTTGGCAATCTTCCGGTATTGAGATGGGCCATTTAGGGGGTGAGAGGGGGGTGAAGTTGGCACTGAATCGATCTGCCAGGATATTGGCAATATCCTTCGGATCAGTATATTTAATGCCATTCTGTTTTAGCTTAGAGCAGATCTGAGCATTGCCATTTAGATTTTTGACATAGTTATATGTCAAAAATAATACTTTTGTGTATGTGGGGGACTAGCACCTATATGGTAGTCCACGGGTAATTAGTTATATCCAAAGGGGATGACTATGCACTTTTAGGCATTCAGCTTGATGCCATGATATTAACACCAGATATCTGTCTCAGTGCGACCCTTCCAGAGGGTGTCTGTAACAGCTGGGGAAACAATTATGTCCCCTAGTTTGCAGTCATCTGCAAACCTTTTCAGCCAAAGCCCTCCTGTGCTTGTCTGTACGTCAGAGAAGTATATACCAAACATGAGGGGTCCTAGGACTGAGCCCCGGGGGACAGCAGTTGTAACTGGTATACAGTTGGACCTAGGGTATGCAACTCCTACTGTGTGTGTTCTGTCCATGAGCCACTTTGCAAACCATCACATGATGTAGAGGTTAATGTTCGGGTGGATGGGTATGTTGATAATACCAGAAGGAGGAATGGTGTTGAAAGCCTATGAGAGATCTAGGAAGGCTGTGTGGACCTCCTTACCCTCATCTAATGCCTTGGTAACTGTCTCTAAGAAGCCCACCAGGTTTAGGAGGCATGCCAAACAGGGAGGGGTCAAAGGTTGGGAGGTACTCAATGTCTCTGACAGTGATCCATGATGTGCACTATAGCCTTGCAGACCAGGCTAGTCAGGCCTATAGGGAAATAGGTCCCGTGGTCCATTGTGGCGCCAACTTTGAGGAGTGGGATAACTGTTGCTGTGCGCCATTCAGGGGCACTATGCCCGATGTGAGGCTATCGTTGAACATGGTGCATAGGTGAGGAGACAGTACAATCTGAAGTTCATGTAAAATGCAGCCTGGGATGTTGTCCGGTCCCACGGATGCTGTGATATTGCCTTCAGAGTGTGCAGCTTTGAGAGAGATCTGTCAGGATGTTGCCAATATCCATTGTTTCTGTAATGTTCATGCCTTTGTGCTGTAACTCAGAGCAGATCTGGTTGTTGACATCGAGACTCTGTGGTTGTAGTTGGTATTAGTTGCGTTAAAGTTTTCGTAGATAGCTTTGGAGGACCGTATAAGGGATCTCATCTTCTTACTGAGGCTGGCCAGGGATCTCCTCCACGCATGGTATTGTACTCTCATTTGCAACAGTGTCTTCCTCCTGTAGTACAATATGTTTATGGCAGGGGACCACCAGATTGGTTTAGTTAATTACGAGTATAGCATCCAGGTTCTATTTGGGCTAGCACAGGCCATGCACTCCTGTAAGTGCTTATAGAGTGCATTTGTGTAGGATTCAGCAGTTGTAACAGTACTGTCCATCTGCATGGGTGTCATGACATCCACCACATCTGCCTTAAGAAGCATGTAGTTGGCCTTGTAGACATATTATACTGTGGTTCACTTAATGGGGGGTAGGTGCGGGATGTGGATATCAACGGTGTTCAGCACATGGTCTGATCAGACCAATGAGGAGTTGGCTTCATGTGTGGAGCACCAGTCACTCATGTTGGTAATGACTAGGTCTAGGATATTGTTGCCCCTGGTGTGTGTGTGGATATGTTGAGTCAGGGCATTGGTGTTTATGAATTCCAGAAACTGTTGAGCTAATGTGTTGGTACACGAGTAGTTTTCCCAGTTAATGGTGGGGTAGATACAGTGAGGCTTATGTGATGAGTGTGGTGTTGTGCGACTATGTACCTTCTCCACATGACAGTCAGGCTCAGGCTTGGTTGGAGAGACCTTTATCTCCAGTTTGGCTAGATGAGTGCATCTCTCACAGGTTGTAGTGTTGGGTGGTAGGCGGAGAGGCTTGTCTGTGTACATGAGGCAATGTGTACATCCTACAGGCCTGTGCACATCTTGTGTAGGCGTAACATCAATCCACCACATAGGATGTGTTGAACATCTTGAGGGTGTTGCAACATGACAGCAGTTACCTGTACAGTATCCAAATCAGGTCACAGATACAGTACATTCCTGTTGCTGGTGATGGACATAAATGCCATATTAGCTCCTCATGTGTGTGTGTGTGTGGTACACAAATGTCATGTGGGATATGGTGTACCGACATGTTCGCCATGTCTGCCCATAGTTGCCAGGCTGCAGCAATATGATTGCAGATGTGCATGGGTGTCATCCGTATACCTATCAGTGACCTGTGTCACAACTTCCACATCATGGTTTAGTGTGTATACACCTCAGTAACGTGGGTCCCATTCCACAGTATATATGTATTGTATCTGAACACAGTCATGGCTATGAACCCTGTCTGTAACTCGCACTGTATAGCACATGAGACTCCTCATGATTCCCTGCAATGGCCATGCACATCAGCTAAATTTGCAGTATATCTGTAGGGTGGACAGACAACACTGAATTGGTACACTATTGCCTCACTGTATATTCGACAGGACACCATAGTGTTAAACATGTATGCATGTCATTGCACACGTCAGCAATGGAGGTTACTGCATACTGCATTTTGTTTTCACTTGATAAAGCTCAGGACTGCCTGAGCGAAAGCGCTTGTGTGATTTCATCTGTGACTTTTGGAATACTTCAGTGTGATTTTATCTGTGACTTTTGGAACACTTCAGAAATAAAAATACAGCCTTGTGGACTTTAGCAGAGTTCTGGTTCCTTTCTTCAAGGTCGTGGATTATTCTTTGCTTGTCTTTGGTTTTTTGTGCATTACTTCACTTGATCTTGTCTGCCATGGCCAATGGAGAAGAAACCTTTAACCCAGGAGAAACTCCTGAAATGCTGAAAAACACTACAAATGATCTTCCGGTGAGCAGGCGAGTTCAACCAAGTACTGGTTGCACTCAAGGAGCTCACTAACTTGCTGAAACCCACCACGGCTGCTTCACCAGGGCTAGCTTGCAACCAGCAGCAAGCACTACAAAACAACTTTGGATTACCGGTAATTGCGGACCGAAGAGGGTACAAGCTCCACTATATCCTCCACGGACATGTCTGGCGCGATCCAAAAGAAACAACTTTACTCGTCGCCATGAAGCTACCAGAGCTCCTGAAACAAACGCAACCAGGGACCAATGGAACTAGTAATCCTGCTCTGAAACATAGAAACAAGGATGTAAACTTTACAAAATGGGCTGGACAACGCTTCACCTTTTCTAAAGGTAGTAATAACACTAACAATTTTTCTAACTTTGATCAGAGCATGGACTTGTTCAAGGACAAATTATACTCCTTAAGGAGTACACAGCTAGAGATAGACTATTTGAATGAATGTCTGAGAGTAAACGTGTCCGAAAGGGCTCGCTTTTAAATTTCCAAACAATGTTCAGTATGGTACTGATTATTATTTTAACTTGTGTGAGATTTTTGATAAAGCTGGATTGGAGATGTTGCATTTAATGGTAGGGAATATGAACTGAAAGCACAAGCATTAATGACTGAGCTAGACACTTTAAACAATGAGTTAACATCTAGTACTAATTTTAGTGCTTTTAAATCAAACTATGACAAGGTTTTTGATAATGTTGATGTTTTTGTGATAAGATTCTTAACAGAAAACTAAGAAAATTAGAACGTGATCTCATCGAATACAGGGATGGCCTTGCCTACCCTAGCCCCAATGGTTACAATAAAACTTCTTCCAAAAACAACACCACAAACACAGATAGGGCTAGTGACACATATGATAGACAAGAGGAACCCCTTAGAAGAAGTGAAAGGCTAGCAGAGAAGAACAGAAGGGTGCTAACAACCAGGATTTTCAGCAGAACCCGCCAGACCGGGTTTGGGGACAGAGACAAAGACAGGCACCGAGGTCTTGGAATTTTGTTCACTAACAAACCACCACACACCCACTACCCTAACATCCCTGGATGACCCTACAACTGACCAAGCCCCAAATCTGGGTTTACACAATCAAAACCCTACTAATATTGAGGGTAACTGCACTATTTTAAGGAGAAACAACTTTGCCATATACAATTACGGACATGAACCTTCCTACAAATGCTTTTGATATTTTCACCCGAGGGTTACATTTTGTCCCAACTAAACCCATGAATTTAACACAAGCTCTGATAGATTTAAAATGTTTACCAGAGCTTTAAATTTAAATTTGATTTTTAAAGGGCAAACACTTAATGCAGCAGGCCCAACGCTGCATACAAGTCTCTTTAACCCCCACTACACCCAATAATTCTCTTCTTTGAAAAGTTAGTGGAGAATGACTTCAGGAAAGTATATAATAATCAAGAAATTCTACTTCATCCAAATTTTTCTGAACAAGAAATGAATTTTATTGAACACTTGCATGAAGAAAAATCAGGGTCATGAAACCTGATAAAGGAGGGGAATTGTCCTTATGTTCTCAGAGGACTACGAGGCCCACATGCACATTATGTTGCAGAATGACGAACAATACGAGGCGGTTTCACAAACGAGATCAATATAGCCTTTGCTGAGATTAAGTACTATCTTACTGACCTTCTATTACAACAGGCCATCAATGAAAAGGTCTATAACTACTTACATGTGGAAAAGCCCAGAATACCAGTCATCTTTGGGATACCTAAAACCCATAAAGGAATAAATCCACTACAATTCCGGCGATTGTATCAGGAGCAGGTGGAGTGACTGAGCCCCTGGGAAAATTTATTGATTACATGACTAAAGAATACACGTCTTTATTGTCCCACGTTTGCAAGGATTCTTGGCACTTCCCTCGGGACATTCTCACCTCTTGCTACTCCCCAGACACCTTAATGGTCACAGTGGACATCAAAGATCTGTTTTCCAGCATCCCTCATCAAATAGGTTTGGAATGGTTTGCCCAATTTCTAGGCCAGAAGACAACCCTTAGTAACAAAATGTCCAACTTGCTTACGAAATGATGGAGATGGTTTTGTCCAACAACTTCATCTTTTTAATGGTGAATTATACCGCAACGCAAAGGGGTTGCCATGGGGCATCTTGTGCATCCTTCACATAAATGTAATATTGCACATGTGGGAGCATACATTGTTCTAATACCCCCATGGAAAGATCACATTCTGTTCTACAGACGCTATTTGGATGACATCTGTATTTTATGGTCTGGCTCTGAAGGGAACCTATCTGAATTCCTTATACACATCAATTCAACAACGAATTTCCTACAATTCACACACACAGTGGATCAGCACGAACTTCATTATCTGGACATCACTCTTTACAAGGACTACAATCAGAAAACTTTCCATTCCAAACTACATGAAGGCAACATTTTCTAACTCCTTGCTACACTTGAAAGTGCCCATCCACCATATCAAAGAGGGGATCATTAGGGCAGCTCATCAGAGCAAGTAGAATATGCAGTACGGAGAAAGATTTTGATTCTGATGTGGAATTTTGAAAAAACTTTTTTGGAGAGAGGTTACCCTCTGGAACTATTTCTAACTCTAGCAGCAGAGGTAAAATCTGCACGACATTCCTCTACAAACCAATACTAGGGGTTTGTACCAGTGACCAACAATACACAAAACAAGGATACTGTTCACACTAACAGTTTTGCACACACATACTCATCAAATTCCTATGAATTGGAAGAAACAATCTTACATCACTGGCGGTTTTAACCTCTTTGAAGAACTAAAAGACTATATACCACCTAAACCCAGTTTTGTTCGTAAAGAGGGCCAATCTAAAGGAATTATTTGAAAGAAATCAAAGAAAAAAGATGAAGGTAAAACAACCAAGGCTGGGCACTTTCAGATGTGGTGCTTGTGCCCAATGTCATGCCATATCTAAAGAAACAGCACCATACCTCCCGTCTAGGAACTACAAGATACACCCCACTGGATTTTACACCTGTGCCTCTAGAGGGTCAGATACTTGGGGATGTGCACCAACTGTCAAAGTTTCTATGTGGGCAAAACTGAGAGGGAATTAAGGAAACGTATCACGAGCATCTTTATGACATGACCAGGAAGAAGGAAACCAATGCCTTCTATAAACACTCACTCTCCTGCCCAGATCCCAAAATTCAGTTTCTAGTTCTGGAACAGGTTGAGCCAGATGCAAGAGGTGGTGACTGGGAATCCACCTTGGGCTACCGTGAACTATTATGGCAGTTGAGACTGAATGCAGGGAAGCCACCAGGTCTGAATGGGATGATCAGCATTAAACCGGTCCTCAAGCTTAGGAGGGCTAGGTTATAACTCTCATACTTGACCCCCTTCATACTACAGCATCCCCACACAGCATATTAAATTACTGAACATCCACGGTTTTAGGATTCTGACTAATAAATCAAATTCTATATGAAATGGTATATGGATGGGCATCAAAAATATCTCACGCACATTTCATTGCATGTCTTTATCAGTGCAAAGTAATAATAAAAAGAAAAAATTTTAACAATTCACTGACAATCCAAACACATCTTTAAGCATATTCCTTAACAATCTACAACCCCAACCAGACTTCAGACTTTTATGTTCTGAAACCTAGGAAACTGGTATTTTAAAATGTTTTTATGGTTAGTCATTTTTATTTAAGTGCAGATGTTGTTGCAAACATTTCATTTTGAGTTGGTATAATGACTAACTTTTTAACATCCAACTCCAAAGCACCACACCTTAGTACTAGACTTACTAATTAATTAATTGTATAATTGCTAGGCTATTTAATGGAGGTTACTGCATACTGCATTTTGTTTTCACTTGATAAAGCTCAGGACTGCCTGAGCGAAAGCGCTTGTGTGATTTCATCTGTGACTTTTGGAATACTTCAGTGTGATTTTATCTGTGACTTTTGGAACACTTCAGAAATAAAAATACAGCCTTGTGGACTTTAGCAGAGTTCTGGTTCCTTTCTTCAAGGTCGTGGATTATTCTTTGCTTGTCTTTGGTTTTTTGTGCATTACTTCACTTGTAGACATATTATACTGTGGTTCACTTAATGGGGGGTAGGTGCGGGATGTGGATATCAACGGTGTTCAGCACATGGTCTGATCAGACCAATGAGGAGTTGGCTTCATGTGTGGAGCACCAGTCACTCATGTTGGTAATGACTAGGTCTAGGATATTGTTGCCCCTGGTGTGTGTGTGGATATGTTGAGTCAGGGCATTGGTGTTTATGAATTCCAGAAACTGTTGAGCTAATGTGTTGGTACACGAGTAGTTTTCCCAGTTAATGGTGGGGTAGATACAGTGAGGCTTATGTGATGAGTGTGGTGTTGTGCGACTATGTACTTTCTCCACATGACAGTCAGGCTCAGGCTTGGTTGGAGAGACCTTTATCTCCAGTTTGGCTAGATGAGTGCATCTCTCACAGGTTGTAGTGTTGGGTGGTAGGCGGAGAGGCTTGTCTGTGTACATGAGGCAATGTGTACATCCTACAGGCCTGTGCACATCTTGTGTAGGCATAACATCAATCCACCACATAGAATGTGTTGAACATCTTGAGGGTGTTGCAACATGACAGCAGTTACCTGTACAGTATCCAAATCAGGTCACAGATACAGTACATTCCTGTTGCTGGTGATGGACATAAATGCCATATTAGCTCCTCATGTGTGTGTGTGTGTGGTACACAAATGTCATGTGGGATATGGTGTACCGACATGTTCGCCATGTCTGCCCATAGTTGCCAGGCTGCAGCAATATGATTGCAGATGTGCATGGGTGTCATCCGTATACCTATCAGTGACCTGTGTCACAACTTCCACATCATGGTTTAGTGTGTATACACCTCAGTAACGTGGGTCCCATTCCACAGTATATATGTATTGTATCTGAACACAGTCATGGCTATGAACCCTGTCTGTAACTCGCACTGTATAGCACATGAGACTCCTCATGATTCCCTGCAATGGCCATGCACATCAGCTAAATTTGCAGTATATCTGTAGGGTGGACAGACAACACTGAATTGGTACACTATTGCCTCACTGTATATTCGACAGGACACCATAGTGTTAAACATGTATGCATGTCATTGCACACGTCAGCAGATCACATGTCATACTACATGTGATTATCAAGATCATATGCCACACATCAGGCAGGTGTACTGTTAACCGGTCCACATGGTGTAACACAGGGATGTATGCTAACCACTACTATGATTGTGTAATTTGCATGCCGTCTGCTATCAAACATGCATGCTGTGTGCAACCTAGGTATGTATGATAACTACCACTATTATTGTCTGAGCTGCATGAAGTCTGCCGTATCACATGCATGTTGCATGCCTTCTGTCATATCACATGCGTGTGTGTGTGTGTGTGTGTGTGTGTGTGTGTGTCTGTTGTATAGATTGTAGTGTGCAGTTCTTGTCTGCCCTCACAGGTGATGTAGGTGCATTGCCCTCCTGTGGTACATTAGATGTTAGTGTCCCCACAGACTCTAGCAGTGATGATGAACATATGATTGGGTCACAGGCAGAGTTGCCAGGGGCTGAAACTGTGCCATTGGTTGCCATTCCATCTATATCCATGTCATCCCTGCACACAGATCCCATACCTGCACATACCCCATCACCAATGGCCATAGAGGAAGGACAGTTGGTGTGTGGTAGCTTGAAACAGGAAGGTGTGGGGGCTATGGAAGGTGTGCCTGCACACCATGGTGTCAGCCAAACTACTGGTGGTGCCCCACACAGGCACATGGCCAGTGCTGCTTGTAGGAGGACCTCTGGCCAACATGCTCTTGCATGACAAAGCACAGCAGCTGGTGCCACCAGACACATGTTTCAGGCTGTAATGGAGGCACTGACATGTGCTGAATGGTGCAACAGAAAATATCAGAGGCTACAGAGGGCTGCTGTCTGTTCTTTAAACAATAGCATCCAGGCAATGGTAAATGCACAACAGCAGATTGCTGATGCATTTAATAGATGGTTGGGTGACATGGTTGGAGTCCTTGACCATGGCATGACAATCCACGAGCGTGAGCTGTCTGTGTTGGAACATCTGGTAGGAGTGAGGCATCGGGCACATGGACGTAGGCCTGCTACATCACCTGTGTCAGGCCTACGTGTACGAGCTACCTCACATGCCCATTCCCATAGTGGCAGTAGCAGCAGCAGTGCATCTGGTGCTGTGCTGTCTACACCACGACACAGCAGGCCATGTGCACATGGCCTTGGATGGTCCCTACAGGGACACGGTTCCAGTGGACATGTGTCATCAGACAGTACCCAATCTGCACCTCTGCCTGGTAGTGCCCGTGCAACCCCTGGCAGACACAGGTCACGTGGCCATGGCCGGACACTGTGAGCTCTAAAACCTGGTCTGTACAGTCTGGAGCTGTCAATAATACCCCTGTGTAGGCCAGACACATGGCAGAACTGTGTGCACACATACACGCACACACCAGATACATCTATAGGGCACCGCAACACACACATGCATAACAACCACACATGGCCAATTAACTCACAGGCTCTAACCCACACATGTGATGTCATTCACTGGTGCAGCCAAGGCCCCTGGCAAACATTATCACCCTGTGCATATGATGATGCCTGTGCCGCATCCCTGTCATCCACACCATTGGTGCAGGGACATGCTCATATGATCTGATGCACAGGGTGAACAGAATAGGGAGAAAATTGTAGATTACAATTGTTGTGTACTGTTGACACACAGCAGACATACCATGTAGTACAGGTTTAGAATGCATTGTTTTCTGTTCACAGTATGTGTCTTGGTAACAACAGTAACAGCATGTTGGTCATGATGTCCTGCTTCCCTCCTTCAGGTCTAATTGCATGTGCCATTGATTGTCAGTGTTTGCAGTTAGTTTCCCATGTGTAAATGTGGACTACTCACAGGTATGTATGGCAATACCAGCATGCTATTCGTAGCTTCAGCCTCACTGTTAGAAAGGCTGACATTCCAAAGATGTCTACAGATCTACTGATCCAGGAGCATGGGAGCTGTGTACTAAGCTACAGTGGCAAGAGACGTGACATCCATACCGGATGACATCACAGGTACAATTACATGGGGCGGGGAGTTTACATAGCAGTCTAGCTGATGACAAGGGTAGAGGCCAGATGATAGCTTGAGGCCTCACTGTGTAGCAGTAATACACATTCACATTACAGGATACGAACACACAACTACACACACACACACACACACACACACACACACACACACACACACACACACACACACACAGGTATTCACGCACATGTATTCAGACACACCGTAACACGCCCACACTCACGGGGTCAACGACACTGTAACACACACACACACACACACACACACACACACACACACACACACACACACACACACACACACTTGATAGTGTTGAGGTGAGGACCTCTGCCTATGTGGTAATCACCATTAGAATACTGTGCACCTACATGACGCGACACAGAGAATACACATGTACAGGTAGTCAGCAATGACTAAGATCAACGGCATCAACAGGGTAGTAGATTGCATCACTTGGAAGGGTTAGGGGTCCTGTCTGTTCACTATGGTAGCATACATCCTCACTCCATGGACCAGACAGCCATACATACAGACACACACACACACACACACACACACACACACACACACACATACACACACACACAAACACACACACACACACACACACACACACACACACACACACACACACACACACACACACACACACACACACACACTGTGGAGTTCACAATTGAATGCACCTATGTCATGCACATACAGATAGCTCACATGTGTGTGATACACACCCCACCCCTGCCTATGTCTTGGTTTCTACAATGCAGTATGTACAGATCTTTACAACAATGTACAGGAGAGTGAGTAACAATTGGGATGTATTCCCCACCATACGTGGCATATATGAACACACAATCAAACATACATGGCAGTACTGTGAATCAAACACCTGCTATCTTATGATACGTATGACAGACATGCAGCAGTATTACCCACATTACAATGTGTACCGACGCTATCTTTGGCAATTGTGCTGATATATGCGCATAGGTTCATAGGTAGGTTCATAGGTAGGTACTAGGCTATCTGCCCGAAGGCATTTATAAGCCTAGCCAGAATGTGTTGGCTTTCGCCACCCCCTTAGATTAGTTCCCTGTGCCTCTGTCCAGCAGAGCCACTGTATTGATCCCCGGTGTAAACTTTCTGTTTCCCATCCACTCGTCAAGGCTTCTTTTGAAGAGTGTTAGTGAGGACCTCTGCCTAATGTAGATTGGAATCTTGTTCCAAAGCATGGGAAGTCTCTGGGACAGGAATCTATCCCTCCAGCATGTCCTATTTATTGTTGTGGTGCGGTTTAGATCCCTAGACCGTGTAGCTTGAGGGGATAAGGTTTTCTTTAGGTGGAGCATGTCCATCAATTCTGGGTTGGACATGGCCTTGTATGTCAGGCAGAGATCACCTCTGAATAGGTGGTATGCAACCAAGTACAGTTGGAGTTTCTTAAGTGTTACAGGTGTCAAGTGATTTAAAGTCAGTGACACCCTAACCACTGTGTAGGTTGTATGTGTTCCCCTTCAATTAACAGAGCCATAGCTTAGTGTTTGCACATGTTATTGTAGGACTGCTTGTGACACACCTGTGAGCTGTCCTCAGCAAACATCCATCTGCAAAGATGGCCCACCACTTAGTTATGTCCACCCATCCATCCATACCTGATGTACATCTTACCGTACTGTCAGTATATCACCATATACAGTTGGCAATGATGGGGCTGCATTGCAACTGCATGTTGTAGTAAGACACACATCACCTGCAAACATCAGCTACTGCACATGCATGGTAGATGAACGCACACCACTACATGTACATGTGTGTAGGTCCTACATTCCTGTCATTTTGCCATGTTTGTAGGCATTGCAATTGGTGGACATGTGTGATGACATACATGACACATGGACTGGTGTATGATATGATAGTTGTCATGGGTAACCAGTACAGAAGGAATGTCAACTCAGTCAACATTGATATCACATCTTATGTACTGTTAGCATTCAACAGCCGTGGACCTACCTTCCATGTGCATGTGTGTAATTGCTGCAGCCACCTGTCTGCACGAAGGACAGCAACAGCTATGCTATATACATATGTGCTGTGTGTGTGTTTGTGTGTGTGTGTGTGTGTGTGTGTGTGTGTGTGTGTGTGTGTGTGGCATGTACATATCCATGGCAGGTACATGTATGTCATATCCAAACATGAAGGGGTTTACTGGTGTACAGCAACAGTCATCTGTTACTGCTGTATATGACCCAGGGCCCCTGTTATATGTACAGCCGACATGGTTATGAACAGTGGCATCATTGCATTGCATAACACATGATGCAACTGTGTCAGTACATGGGAAGTCTGCACAGTTGATGTAGAGCTAGGTACAGTCCACTGGTCATGGGTCACATGGTGTTGTACTATTATATGTCCTACCACATGTATGGATGTGTGTTGCTGGTCCAAGGACATGGTGATGTCTGAGGGCTACATCTTAGAATGCAGCTTTTGACAATGTGATCTGCACCTGACACATCTGTTATGCCTTTTGAGGGTGTATTGGTCAGTACATGTGAGTGGCCTTCATGTACGTAGGGACACCACCACCTGGAGTGGTCCATACCTGTGTTATGGCCCACATGTCTGTATCCAAGGTATACGGTGGTAGTGCTATTGTGCACAACTGAGCCTTCAGCCAGGTGTTTCTCACTGCACAGATGTCAGTATTCCCCATTGTTGGATCTACATTGGGCAGCTGTGATTATGAATGCTACACATCTAGCACTGTTTAGCATGCACATACAATGCAGTTGTCCTCTAGGTGTCAGGGTGTTAACCTGTTCTCAGGACATTTGACTATGAATGACACTATATGGGCAAAGTATCCACTCCTGGCAGGACATCACCACGGATGGTAGTAGTGTGCCAGGTTTAGATTGGTACATCTAAGGTGACGGACAGCAGCAGACGTTGTGTAGAAGACCGGTGTCAGATATATGTAGTGCAGCGTTCCTGCTAAGAATGACTGCAATCGACGCCATTCCAATGTGTTGTTCATGTCTAGCTGTAATAGCATGGCCACTGTGTCCTTCTGTGTTTAGAATCAGAGTGCATACAAAACAGCCCTGCGCTACTAAGTGTGTGAGCATGCCCAGTATAACGTTGTGTAGATGGACACATAGTGCATTCCAAACAGCTGTGTGCTATTAAGTGTGTGAGCATGCCCAGTGACACCTTGTGTCAGTTATGTGCCTCTATGTGTATGGGCATGGCCATTGTAACCCTGTATAGTGATAGTAGTCATCCAATCAACAGATGGCCATACCCCACTTCAGGATAGATTCCTACATTGAACGCACAGGTTCACAGGTATGTACATCGTAACTGCCAGCATCCATGTCGATGTCTGCATACCTAGAAGGTCATATTGACAGTCTTGAAAGGTGTAGTGTCTGTGACGCGGCTCGTATCTATGTAGTATTGTAATAGTGGTCTGTAGATAGGCAGTTGTCCTGATCCCACCACTGGCGTGTGTTTGTCTCCATCTGCCTGGGGACAGAAATATGCTTTTAAACTGCTCACACTCCATACAATCCCTATCGCCATCTTTGCCAATGCTGATGTCACCCACCTAGAAATACACCTCTGGGAGTGTTGTGTCCCAGTAATCTCAGTAGTGCGTTCTGTAACTGTGTATTGTGATACAAGTAGTTAGGTCGGTGTTCTAATCCAAGTCATGCCAAATGTGTGTGTGTGTGTGTGTGTGTGTGTGTGTGTGTGTGTGTGTGTGTGTGTGTCTCCGTCTGCCTGGGAACAGAGTAATGCTTTTAGACTGCTCACACTCCATACAATCCCTATCGCTGACTTTGCCATTGCTGATGATGTCACCCACCTAGAAGTACAACTCTGGGAGTGATGTGTTCCAGTGATCTCAGTAGCTCGCTCTGTAACTGCATAATGCTGTAGTGTGATAAAGTAGTTAGATTGGTGTTCTAATCCCAGCCATGCTAACTGTGTGTGTGTGTGTCTCCGTCTGCCTGGGGACAGAATAATGCTTTTAGACTGCTCACACTCCATGCAATCCCTATCGCCAGCTTTGCCATTGCTGACGATGTCACCCACTAGAAGTACACCTCTGGGAATACTGTGGCCCAGTAATCTCAGTAGCGCGTTCTGTAACTGTGTAATGCTGTAGTGTGATAAACTAGTTGGGTCAATGTTCTAATCCCAGCCATGCCAACTGTGTGTGTGTGTGTGTGTGTGTGTGTGTGTGTGTGTGTTTGTCTCCATCTGCCTGGGGACAGAATAATGCTTTTAGACTGCTCACACTCCATACAATCCCTATCGCTGACTTTGCCATTGCTGGTGATGTCACCCACCTAGAAGTACACCTCTGGGAATGCTGCATCCCAGTAATCTTGGTAGTGCATTTTGTAACTGCGTAATGCTGTAGTGTGATAAGGTAGCTAGGTTGGTGTTCTAATCCCAGCCATGCCAACTGTGTGTGTGTGTCTGTGTGTGTGTGTGTGTGTGTGTGTGTGTGTGAGAGTCCATCTGCCAGTGGACAGAATAATGCTTTTAGACTGCTCACACTCCATACAATCCCTATGGCCGACTTTGCCAATGCTGATGATGTCACCCACCTAGAAGTTCACCTCTGGAAGTGCTGTGTCCCAGTAATCTTGGTAGCGCGTTCTATCACTACATAATGCTGCAGTGTGATAGAATTGACAGGTAGGTGTCCTATTCCAAGGCATGACAGGTGTGTGTGTTTGGCAGTCATATCCTATGTGTTGGTGTATGTGAGTGGTTAGCTACTGGATGTGTTGAGGAGCGTGTTTTGTTGTTTCCATATATAGTGGCCATAAATGTTCCAATTGGCCAAGGGACTGGGTTGGCAAGATATACACATACATTTGGCAATAGGTCTGGGGAGTAATGTCAGCAGCCCTAATCTTACCCTTAATACAGTCTGAACCCGTGTGATGCACAAACACACTTGCCTTGATATTAACACCAGTACATAATGCAGGAGGCGCATGTGGTTTCCTTTTCATTCTTGTCTAAGGCTTTGGTGTCACGTGGTCCACTGGTGAGATATATATTCTGTATTTACGTATGTGTGTGTATATGTATATGTATATGTATATGTATATATATATATATATATATATATATATATATATATATATATATATATACACATATGTGGACATTAGCACACATAAATCTACATGATGGAATACATGTCCTATACTGTTGAATGCCTGTGCTGGATGATCCGTACGTGATAACCTCAGATGTATGTATATCTGCCATGGCTTAGTGGTAAAGCATATCGTCTGTGGTGTGCAGGGCCCCAGTTTTGAGCTGTGCAGAGGCCGGTTGTTTTGTTGCTGGGAAGAAGAAGGGACATTGAATACGGTGATAGTATGGCGCTTTTAACCAGTTGTGTGCTGGTCTGCATGACAGTAAGCAGTGGTTATTTTTGGGGAGGCTCAGTATGGGTCATGTAACTATGCATTAGAAGACAATACTATGCAAACGAGGTGGAAAATAGTGAATCCCGTTTATCCCCAGGGTGTGATGCAGATCCCAAGAGGGTATGTGTATAGATAGCCGGGTGCAGGACTCGAATATAGGTGGAAGCATGGGGGTGTGTGTCAGGCATACTGTATGTAGATTGGAGCCCTGTGTCTCAGGATTGCTCCTAGCTTAGCACGCCTAAGCTAGGGGTGTGTCTATACCTGCCTAGTGCAATTGGGAGGGACAACAGCAGTAGGACAGTAGTCAAGGTGAACAAGCTGGGCAAACAGGTGATATTTATCAGAATCAGCAGATTACAGGCCCAGCCTGGCCCAGAACATGACGATAAAGTGAGCAAGCACCATCCCCTCGGGTTTTTCCACACTACACCACTGGTGTATACATGCGGGGAAATTTTAACAAACAATCCTATGAAATGAGAAAGGCTGCAGCAGGCAACATAGACCAACATGTGTAGGAGGCTGAGGGTGGTGAGGATGTGAATGCTGCTGAACAACCTTCAGTGAGGAGACAGAGAAGACTATACAGACCCAGGGTACCCTACCAGGGGCTACATGAGCTGGAGATAGTGGAGCACTATGTGGTGGACAGAGACCTCCTACAGCAGATTGTTGAGCTGTTCCGGCCACACCTGACACATCGAACAGGCCGAGGGGAACCCATCCCAGTGGATACTAAGGTATGTATAGGCCTAGTTATACTAGCCACAGGTACCTCCCAAAGCACAACTGGGGATATCATGGGGATCTCACAGGCATCTGCATCCAGGGTATTTAACCAGTTCCTGGATGCCATGTCACCACATGCCAGTGAGCACGTACATTTCCTCAACACACGTGGGGTGTTGACCAGCAATATGTGTCTCTCCTACCAAATGGCAGACTACCCTGGGGTAGTGGGTGCTATAGCCTGCATGCACGTATGCATCAAAGCACCACCTGGTGAGCAGGGTGGAGCCTACATTAACCGCAGGGGCATCCCCTCCATCAACTGCCAGGTCGTATGCAAAGCCCAGGGCATTATACTGAATCTGTGCGCTGGCTGCCCTGGAAGCTATGATGATTCTGATATATGGCATCTGACGCAGCTGTACCACAGCTTTGCCAGTATGGACATCCTCTATGGTCACCTAGTGGGGGATGCTGGGTACCCACTGGAGCCGTGGCTGATGACACCCATTAGAAATGCACACACACTTGAACAATGATGCCATAATGAGGCACATGCACAGGCCAGACATATAATAGAGCATGTGTTTGGGATGCTCAGGTCACGGTGCCGGTGTCTGGATACATCCAGTGGAGCCTTGCATTATTCACCAGCTACATGCACCCAAATTGTTATGTAATGTGCCAAGCTACACAATATGATCCTGCGGAAACAGCTGCAGCAAGAACAGCATGGGGCAGGGCTACACAGCCCCCCACCAATACCAAGGCCTGTATAGGCACAGAGTGACTTGGAGGAGGAACAACCTGAGCCGGACCCAGTAGGCGGAAGGAGGCATGCCCAGTATGACCTGGCCTTGGCAAAGAGGCAATGCATAGCATATGCACTGACACAGTAGGGACTCAGGAAATGTCACCCTCTCTGACTCACACAGACAGTAAAAGGGATGCCAAACATGACACTACCTGTGCTCAGCCATGTATAGGAAGTGCACTATGTGCATCCGACATAGGCAGCCCTCCAGCACCATCCTCAGGTCTGGCACACCCTCAAGGTAAGTCAATCAACCTACCAATTGGCAGTTGTATTAGAATGTATTGGTACCTATAGCTATGGTATGGATGTGAGCATGCAAGGAAATTTGATGAATGTTAAGGCAGCAGACAGTAGACATCCATAGTGGCACCATGACATCTGTAGCACATACGGGGGTCACCACAGTAGCCAGTAGTACACAGGGTGTCATAACCCACTGCGGGTAATGGACTGAGCATCATGTGGGTCCAAACAACCCACACAAGTCTCAACCAGCTGGACAGGTGTAGACCAACACAGACAAATGCTGTACTATGGCCTCTGAATATGCCCTATGGATGACCCTCCCACAGACCCACACAGACTGACTACAGCAGGCCAGGCAGTTGGATGTAGGTTGTGAAGGCTAGGACGTCTGAAACTAATATGTTGGTAATTAAAGCTAAGATCTGGAGTACACTGGTATGCCTCTAGCCAGCACAATAGGTAAGTTTACACACTGAAATAGAGTACCTGACATACCATACCTCCACATTTGAAACAAATCAACACATTATTTGCTAATTTTGGTATCACAGGGGATGATGCATGTCTTACTGCAGGTTTAGACACAGTTGCAGATAATTCAATATTTAAAAATGTATCATTAATAAATAAGCATTCTGCTGAAGTTACTAGCTAATCAGAGTCCTTGACATCAATTTACACTACTCATTTTTATAGTATTAGTCAACGTTCATTCAAATCTATCAGCTGTTAAAATTTCTATCATCTTTACTTTGCTGTTGTTATCAGGTTCTAAATAAAGCTTTAGAATATGTTTTAAATTATGCACCTGCACCCTTACTGTTTTATCTGTATTAAAAGTCCAGTTTAAAATGTATTTGTTTGTACCTCAGATGTTATACTAGCCAAGACCAAAAGTTATTTAAGTTTGTTGGTGTTCATCTACTCAGTTCCTTTCGTCTCCACATACATTAAGTACCTGTCAGTTGGAAAGACAGGACTTTTGCCCAGTCTGCTAAGTCCCAGTTTTCTGTAGTGGCAGAGCACTCAAAGGTCATTATTTCATTAGTAGGCACAATCTTCCAGAATGCAGCTATGTTTACCAGCACAATTAGCTGTTGCTGTAGTTGTACCAGCATTTGCTCAGTCCCCCTGCTGGCTCCAGCAATCAGTGTATTAATTCTTGTATGGCAGGGGTGGCCACGAAACTACATTAGGAAAGCAGTGGTTACCGCATTGTATGGAATAACTAGACCAAAATGTTGTTTGCATTTTGGTAACAGAGGTACTGCAAGGATCTGAAAAAATGGCAAATTTCTGCCCAACTGCTTGTACCCACATTCTTCACCATAAAACCATAGGCTTATTACTTTAACAGGAAGAAAATGTCCAAAGAGTATGAAAGGTAACACATCTTTGGTTCTCAGAATTAGGTACAATATTTTTTCTCAATATGTTTTCAGTCTCTTATAGTCTTACATCCAGTAGCCTGTACAAATTTATGGCTGCAGGTCTCAACCAAGCCTTAATTCCAACTGTGTACCAATGTTACTTCACCAGGTATAGCCCCACATCCTGCCCATCCAGGATGACATTTCAATATCTACAGGTTCTTCATGATTACTGCTTCACAGATGAGGAATGTACTTTTTGATTTTGCTGTAGAAGAGTAACTTCATGCAGCAGTAATAATCAATTAGCACTGCATTACTAATGAGCTAATAGAGAATATTACATTAATAGCTAACTAATACAGAGTGTCGCCTAGCTATGTATGAGAATGTTTCCATAATATGCACTACAACCTATTGTTAGAGACTCATCACTCCTTTTACATAAACCATATGTGTGTGTGTGTGTGTGTGTGTGTGTGTGTGTGTGTGTGTGTGTGTGTGTATATGTATGTCTGTATATGTAAGGATATATATAAGAGGTTACACTTCAAAACATCTAAATTCAAAACATCGAGACCACTACATCTAAAACCCAGAACATCTAAAACTCATAACATCAAATTCCATAACATCGAAAATGTATAATATGGAACAGTGTAGCATGAAACATGTAAATGTCATAGTTGAATCTGTTATTCTTGTGCTATCAGTATGAGATGTTGTAGTTTTTATTTATACAGTTTTTATTTATATAGTGTTTATTTTCTCACTCTGTATGTGTTTTTTAGGTTATACAGGTAAGTGATATAGATGTTGTGGTCTCGATGTTTTGAATTTAGATGTTATGAGTTTTAGATGTTTTGAAGTGTAACCATATAAGGATATATATATATATATATATATATATATATATATATATATATATATATATATATATGCATGTATGTATGTGTGTGTGTGTGTGTGTGTGTGTGTGTGTGTGTGTGTGTGTGTGTGTGTGTGTGTGTGGTATATGTTTTTTTTCCAAAGCTTTTTTGTTGAAGGAATAAAAGCTGGTGTGTGTTATCAAAAAAATCAATTGATTGCATATGCTAGCTTGCATTTCTCTGTGAGATCGCAGTGCAGAGGAATAAGGGAATTTACCCATTCCTCACTGAAGAGTGACCCCAGAGTTAGTATATGGTATATGTAATTGGCAGGAGGTATAGAGGATGCAGGGGAGTGGGGCTTGCCCCTCTGGAAAAAAAAGAGTTTATTTTTGTTTTTATTTCGATGAGTTACAATGAGTTATTCTTTATATTTTGAGTATTTGTGCTTGAAGATTTGCAGTTGAATATATGTCTGTATCTATATATCTAAATATAAATATATATATATATATATATATATATATATATATATATACATATATATAAAATTCAGTTTATTGAAGTGCATGATCAAAAATCAGCTGATCACTCATACGGGCTTTTTTATCTGTGCAAGATCATGGTAGAATGGGGATTGGGGATTTGTCCCTTCCCCACTGTAGTGTGATCTCATAGTTAGTATATATAATTGCCAGGAGGTATGCAGTGTGACCCCTGCAAAATATGTCTTAAAGATTTTTTTTCAGCAGGTTCTATTTTTGAGTAGTTGTGCTTTATTAGTTACAGTACAGCCTGATGTTTTTCTTGGAGGATCAAACAACATTTATCTATCTATCAATATAAATATAAATATATATATATGTATATATATATATATATATATATATATATATAATAAAAATTTAACTATTTCATTAATAGTGCTGCTGTCTGATTGTACAGAACCCTATTCATCCACAATTTTTTAGGATTTTTTTTTACATATTTATTGCTTTATTTTTGCTTGAATTGCATCCAAGCTACAATACTGTGTGGATACCAAGATGGCCAACATGCTCCCTGATGTCTATATCCACGAGCTTCTGGGAAGTTTGCATTGTCAACAATTGCAGTTCACCCAGGAAACTAACTTACATTATGACCTCCATGCCCTTTGACCTCTTGATGATGTCACACACATGCTAGGCATCAAGATGGAGCCAAAAACCTACCCACTATTAGTTTCACTTTTGTAAACAATGAAAAAAAAAAGAATAAAAATATCACCAAAGTGCATCTCCAGTTCTTAGTCATCTCTTAAAACTTGTATTTAATGCAAAATTCATCAAGAAACATGAACAGCAATAATTTAATAATTTAATATTTGCAAACTAACACCAGGCCAGCACTTACACCATGCAGACTTGACCTGCTTGTAACTCAGGCTGCATTTTCTTAGTTTTTCTCCTCAGACTTTTAAACACAGCTGTTGCAACAACAGCTAGAAAACATGCTTGTAATATTATGCAGTGCACCTACCTTGTGAGCAAGGGAGCCCGCAGGATTTTTTGCAGGGGGGTGCAAACCCAGAGCCCCACCCACATAGCTCACCCCGCCCCCTGCCAACACAGCCCCGCCCAAGTCCACCCACCCCAAGCCCCGCCCACACAGCCATTCCAGTGTCCCATTACTTGGCTATTTCTCCCCATTTACTGTAGACACTGTTCAAATCTGTGTGCATACTGTTTTATGCTTTAGTTCTACAATGATTACAGGCAGCTGGATTTAATTTACAACTTTTATTTCAAACATTATAGCCCAAACACTGAGACATTTACTAAACCTAAACAAAGCAATAGTCTTACAATGAAAACAGACTTGGCATTAAAGCTTCTCTACTTTTGAAACTCACATTCAATGAAACAGCATTGAAACCCACATTCAAAGAAAATGCATCTGGCCAGTGGCAGGTTATTTACCTTTGAACTGTTTTCAAGCAATAGGCTTCTTGCACACCGTTAGGGCCATGCAAAAGTTATTTGATTTACCTGATTGTATTAATTATAATATATAATTGAATTATATCCCTTGTATTATACAGCAGCACTTGTTTGAGTGACTCTGCTGAAGTAAAAGTAATCTGAATAATTCCACATTAAAGATATCTGAAACTAATGAAGATGTTGTTGCTAGAAAACAACTGTATATTTCAGTGTTTCATCTACAAATTCAGTGCCTGTTGCCGTCAAAGAATAAATTGCCTAAGTTAATTAAAAAAAATGGTAAGCTGGTATATTGCAATAGAAAATGGATGACAAGCTGAAAAACAGGTTCATAGTTATTAGGCATCTCATCCAAAGGAGGACATCCTGAGGACTGCAGCATACAAATGTATATGCTGTAGGAATAGAACCTCAAGCCTTTACATTAAGATGCAAGTATTCTACTTGTGGTGCTACTAACATAGCTTTAAAACTTTATACCACAATATAGATACCATTTGCTAAACAAAACAGTTGCACATTGTAAATAGACTTGGCATGAGCAGCAGTGAACTTAGCTTCCCTTAAAACTCACAGTTCCTTGAAAATGCACTTGAAAATTCCACCTGTTAACTCTAACTTGGGCATTTCATTTTCTCACAAACATACCACACCCTCAAGGCCTCAACCTTAGTGCAAGAAA
This sequence comes from Protopterus annectens, assembly GCF_019279795.1. Taxonomy (NCBI): domain Eukaryota; kingdom Metazoa; phylum Chordata; order Ceratodontiformes; family Protopteridae; genus Protopterus; species Protopterus annectens. The sequence goes on from NC_056735.1 coordinate 687,609,288, forward strand.
TCTGGACAAAGCCTAAAATAAATAGGGACAGATTATAAATATGGCTCTCAGAAACTTAGAAAATTGCAAGAGTAACAGGATTTGTGTTGGTATGCATTTTTCTAAATGACATGACATCTAAAACTGAAATGTCTCATTTAGCAACTTCAATCCATTTTAGGAGGAATATGGGGCAAAAATCTGGACAGCTGAGGGGTATGCTACCTCCCTCTTATACACACACCAAATAATTCTGGTCAGACAAATTAGTTCTGGGAAGGTTGCACTGAACGGCACCGTGCTTGAGCTGAAGTGGGTGAAATCCTGGTAGCCAGTGATAACTGATCTGCAGCTCAGCATTGTGGAGCATTAAAGCATTTTTAGCAGAGCATTGTTTCATCACTACCTATTGTGTTTGCACATAAGCTGTAGTTATTTTAAACATTTGCCATTTTTGATTACTACAGAGTACATTTACCCACCAGAGCTATTGTGTTTTGACTTCAGTGTGGAGCTAGTTGTTGCAGGGCTTGGCTTTTAAATAAGGTAGCAATGCTTATTTACCATATACCATTAAAGCCACCCTGACCCAACTACAAGTGTACTAACACACAGACACTGCTATAAGACACTGGTCTGCAATAAAATGTAATGAGCTTCTGAAAATACTGTAATCCTGTCCTTTTATTACAATGAATATAAAATACTTGAAATAAGGTAAAAAGCTCATAATCTTAGACCGACAAAACTACTTTTCCACACTTCAAAATAATAAAATCAAACCCTCAGAAATTTTGGAAAGGTATCTCTACTCTACTTAACCCCAGCAAACCAGATACCCCTACCCCAGACCCAAACGCTCCTGACCAAGACTTGGCTACCCAATTTAACTCTTTTCATTGAATCCATTTCCAAATTAACGCCATCTTTCTCTAACACCACTACACTGCTACTACTTCCTCATTCCCATCTACTAACTCCCATCCCTCCACTCCTCCTACTACTTCATCAGCTTCATCTACCCCTAATTCTCCCTCTTCACACTCCTTTTTTCTCATTTAAACCTATACCCAACTTCTACTATAAAGAAATTCCTTATGAAACTGAAGCCATGCACCAATGCTCCTGATAACATCCCTTCTTACTTTCTTAGCAAAGCTGCTGAAGCAATCGCACCCTATTAGCATTTTAATCAACTGCTCTATCCAAGAATGTATAGTACCCCAAGTCTGGAAAAGGGCCTTTATCATACCTCTACATAAAGGTGGCAACAACAACAATGTTACTAATTTCCGCCCCATCGCTATTCTGTCCCCCATCTCTAAACTCCTAGAAAAGTGTATCCAACTACAACTCCTACCACATCTCTTAGATAATCACCTACTAACTCCCACACATGGAGTCAGACCACATCATAGCACTATGACCGCCCTCCTCTCCTTCCTTGAAACTGTAAATAAAGCCCGCAACTCTGGCCAAATTGTTTCTACCCTACTACTCGACCTCTCTAAGGCCTTTGACACACTCACAGCCTGCTACTAACTAAACTTTCTAAACTTAACCTATCTCCCTCCTCCTTGAACTGGTTCTCCAGCTACTTATCTAACAGATCTCAAGCAGTCAAATGGAAAAAGGCCACCTCCTCATTTCTAAATACTCCTGGAGTACCCCAGGGCTCTATACTGAGTCCCCTTCTCTTCAATATATTTATAAATGATTTCCGCAACTCTATCCCATTCTCAGACATCATCCAATATGCCAATGATTCTGCTATTATCTGCGCTGCCACCTCTATCCCCTCACTCCTAAAACTGACTCAAGATGCTTTTACAACAACTGAGCAATGGATGAGAAGGAATCACCTAGCACTCAATGCCTCTAAAACCAAATTAATGTTATTCACCCGCTCTAAGGCAACTTCTTTCAATATAAACACATTCCACATCTCTAGACAAAATAATCTACCCCTGGAACTGGTGTCCGAGACCAAGTTACTTGGGGTCCAAATTGATAACCAGCTCAAATTCAACTCCCACCTACAGTTAAATATCAAGAAAACCCGGTATGCTTTACCGACAAAATCATTACCTTACACCTGCTACCAAAATCACCCTCTACCTCATTTCTTATCCCCTCCCTTCTCTATGGAGCTCCACTCCTAACTAATCTACAGACCTCTCTAAAAACAACTTTCCTCTTGCTACAACAAAATTGCCAAGTTCGCTACCAACCACAAGTCCTCCACCCACCACTGTTCCTCTCTCCAAAACTAAAATGGCTAGAGCTACCCAGTTATCTCACATATACTCAACTAAATCTTGCACATAAGCTCATTTTCAACCCCTCCCTTTGTCCCTCCCTTTCATCAGCCTTTAAAATGCACCTTCCTGCAAGAGTATTAAGGTCCAACAATCAAAATCTATTAGAAGTATATAAACCAACTAGTCCCCCAGGCAAAAATCTTCTGTCTTATGGCCTTGCATGCCTTTGGAACTCCCTACCACCTTCCATTCGCACCACCCCCAACCATTTTATATTTAAAAGATCTCCTCACTCACATCTAGTATCCCAGTGGGAATGCTCTTGCTCCCACCCCACATAACACTTGCAAACTCCATCTTCTTTCTTCCTCTGTTTTCTCCTGCAACTTTCCTAATTACCCACCCTAACTCATACATATTATTATTCCTACAATAATCAGAAAGAATATACTAGGCCACACTTCCCAAGTATTGCTTCCCTAATACGTTATTGCTTCTCAGTACTTTTGTGCATTGCTTCCTAATATGTTATTATTCCTCAATATTGTCATGAAATGCTTCCAAATATGCTGTTATTTCTCAGTGCTTTTGTGCTAAATTTCCCTTTAGTCTGTATTACCTATTAATTTCATCACTAGATTGTACTCGCTCTAGTTGTATTATTTTCAAATTGTTATTTCTTGTATGATTAACTTCTGTGTAATTGTATAATTTGTATATCTATTAATAACCTACTTAGTTTTGGAGCTTTTCTCCCAGGACTCCATTGAAAACGGGTTCATTTGGCCCAATGGACTATCCTGGCAAACCAACTGCAAATAAAATAAATAAAACTGTCATATGCATTTCAATACCCAAGGCTTATACATTATCTAGTCATGTAAATATTCTCTGCATGGCAACAACGAAAAGGCTTTCAATGCTGGTAATTCTTTAACAATATACTTACTAAAGCTTACTTGCATCTTACAATATCCGACAAGCTTACTAAAGCTTACTTGCATCTTACAATCTCCGACAAGCTTACCTGATGTTCATTAAACCATGGCTACTTAAACAAACAGAGCAACAGGGCACTGTGACAGCATACAGTTCCAGAATAAGAAGCATAAATCAACAGTACAAAAATCTGATAGAAAACCAGAACATTTTGCAAAATCAAGGACAGATGAAAAGCCACGGTCGTATTTGTGATCTACTTTGGATGGGGGAATACTCTGCACACTTACACTGCATAACTGCTCCTTGCCTTCCATGGACACATCCAGAGCCACTACAATGGGGAGTGGGGTGCAATAAGTATGTCACAATTTGAAATGTCTCTGGCTGACAGTGATGGATCTGACACACATACCTCTCAACTTCAGAGCAAGAAATCTGGACAAAGCCATACATAGAACTAGAAGTGTGACAAGCCCAAAAATAAGGCCAATTTTAAATATTGCTCTTATAACTTAAATAGAACAGGTAGATCTTGCATTAGTACAAGTTTTCTGAAGGGTATGAAATCTGAAACTCAAATGTCTGCCATTATTTTCTAACTTCAATCTTTAATGACTTGCCACTAATTTGCCAGAAAACCACAATTTTATGAAAAACGGACCAAAATGTGATGCAAAATACCTGTCAAAAAGGGACACCTTTTAATATTAACAGTTAACTTGAAGCAGCTAACAAAATAAGAGCATCCACATGCATTTCTGAAATAAAGGTAATCTATAAGTGATCATTACAGTTATATATAATTGTAAACCCTCCACATTTTCTTCCAAAATTGCCATTTTGGAGGAGGGATTATTAGGGAGAGCAACATTTTGAGCCAGAATTGGGGACAATTGAGATGTTTGGATATTCCTAATCTACAAAGTGATTTGCACATACCTCTCAACCTCTTAATGCAGGAAATCTGAACAAGGCCAAATATATTGGGGAACATACAAACACTACTAAAAATTGCTCTTGTATAAACGTAGACAGTCTTGCATTAGCATGCATTTTTCTGAAGGTTATGACATCTGAAACTCAATGTCTGTCATTTAATGGCTTCACTCCTAAACGATTTGCTAGAAAATCACAAATTTGAGAACAAACCAAAAATAAGCAGCAAATATCTATTCATTCTGCAAAGATATGGACAACTGAGAGGTATAGTTCAACCGGGGCTGTCTGAGCTTGCTACCCCCCCCTCACAAAATCATGGTCAAATGGAGCCTCCCCCCTGCAGCCATTCCAATGTCCCATTCCTTGGTTATTTTGCCCCATTTATCATAAACACTAATGTGCATGCTGCTTTACTTCTGCAATGATTTAGGATTTCATTTGAAAGTTTTATTTTGCATTTTACAGCACAAACCCTAATACATATCTGTTAAAGCAATGCAGTCTCACAATGAAAATAGACCAACATTAAAACTTCTCTGCTCTTGAAACTCGCATGCATTGAAACAGCACTGAAACCCACTTTCAGAGAAAATACATTTTGCCAATGGCAAATATTAACTCTGGGCTGTCTACAAAATCATAGGCCCCTCGAACATAACATACACATGCTCTTTGATACACCTTCCTGACTGTATTACATTATATTCCTTGTACAATACAGTACAGTTGTTAGAGGGCATTTTAAATTTATTGTTTTGAACATTTTTCCAGTAAACAGCATCCACTAATGACAAAACTGCCCAATTCAGAACATTTCCATCATAAAAAGTCTACTCAAGTCCACCAGTATCAGTAAAAATATACACAATCTCTGAAGTAGTAAACTCCACATTGAAAAAATTTGTAACTAATAAAGAGGTTGCTGCTAGCAAACACTTTATATGTCATTGTTTAATCTACAAATAAAGTGCCTGTTACTCTTGAAGAATAAATTGCTTTTGTTGCATGCAATAAAAAAATGAAAAGCTAGTAATACCGCAATAGGGAATGGATAGCAAACTGTTAACAGGTTCATAGTTACTAGGTATCTTTGCCAAAAAGACTGCAGCATCCACCCCCTTTACAACACAATACAGCATCAGCAATGCATTTACCTACTGTGGGAGTAGAACCCACAGCCTTCAGCATCTAAAGCAAGTACACTATCTGTTGTGCTATTAACAATGCAAGCAGACTAAACACAAGCAGCACTAAACTTTTGGTCCCCTGCAGCTCTCAGCTCCTTGTAAAATCTACTCCGACACTCAGCTGTATCTCTGAACTTTTCAGCACAAGAAATCTGGAAAAAGCCAAAATTTATTGGGGGCGGGGGGCAAAAGGCCAAAAACCAGGGACACATTTTAAACATTGCTTGTATAATGTTTGAAAGTTGCTAGAATAAAATGCTGCGTTACCACCATACATTTCACTGCCACGTCTTGAACCCAGGGGACCCGTGCAAAACAGTCAGAGCAACATACCACTACGCCAAATCAACTGTTTTGTGAAAGAGGAAGACTGAAACTTAAATAGCTACCATTTAGTGAATTCAGTTCTCACCATAGCACAGCTGTCAGCCTCTTAGCACAAAAGACCTGAACAAAGCCAATAATGGGTGACTACTACAACCACCAAACATTCAGTGAATTCAGTTCTCACCATAGCTCTCAACCTCTTAGCAAATAACACCCGGACAAAGCCAGTAATGGGAGAATATAGCCCCCAAACATATTCAGTGAAATCAGTTCTTACCATAGCTCTCAACATTAGCAAAAAACCTGGATGAAGCCAATAAATACCTGAACAAAGCCAATACTGGGTGAATACAGCCCTCAAACATATTCAGTGAATTCACTTCTTACCATAACTCTCAACCCTAGCACAAAACCTGGATGAAGCTAATAATGGGGGGAATACAGTCCCAAACACTACCTAAACAAAGCCAATACTGGGTGAATACAGCCCCCAAACATATTCAGTGAATTCAGTTCTTACCATAACTCTCAACCCTAGCACAAAACCTGGATGAAGCCAATAATGGGGGGGGGGGAGATACAGTCCCAAACACAGGGATACATTTCAAATATCCATCTTGTACACTTAGAAAATTGCTAGAATAAAAGCTTTTGTTACCATGCACTTTCTGAAGAATATGAAGTCTGACAAGTGTGTCCATTTTTTAACTTTTGTTAAACCAAGAAAGTCTGACTTTGAAAAAAAAAAAAAAAAAGCTAAGTTTTAGCAGAGGCCCAGGGAGAAACACTCCAGACAGCCAAGAATAAAACCAGAGAACATGTAGCTGTCAGGCAACAAGGACACAAATGCAGAAACCACAGATTTTATGAGGAACAGAAAAAGTATGAGGGAAAATCCTGCAACATTTTTACAAATGGTGGTGGGTAGGGAATTCAGGCTCTTGCCACTTGGGCCCAAGGTACAGGATTCAAGCCTTATTCACTACCCACCACCATGTACACCTGGGGCATTTTATACACACACACACACACCTCTCTCTACCTGAAAGTGCCCCATCTTCCTTCCGTTCGTTTCAGCTGCCGCTTGCTAAGTGTCCAGTCCCGCTCACATCTTCCGTTTCACACACACACACCTCTCTCTTCCTGAAAGTGCCCCATCTTCCTTCCGTTCATTTCAGCTGCCGCTTGCTAAGTGTCCGGTCGTCAGGTCCCGCTCACATCTTCCGTTTCACACACCTCTCTCTTCCTGAAAGTGCCCCATCTTTCTTCCGTTCGTTTCAGCTGCCGCTTGCTAAGTGTCCGGTCGTCAGGTCCCGCCTGTGTGAGTTCCCGCTCACAAACTTCTAACTGACAGCGATGATGTCAGCACGCCTGCGACTGGACTATTTGGACTTCTTTCTTCTTAAAGGAGAATGTGCGTAAAAAAAAAAAAAAAAAAACTTTTTTTGTAATTCTCTAGCCGTAGCCGATTCCAGGGGGGTGCAAGTGCACCCCCTTGCACCTGCCTGCGGGCGCCCTTGCTTGTGAGGCCATGCTGTGTAATTTTCTGTCTGAAACCCAGCATTTCAGCACTATGCCTCCTTTCTCCTCTCTCCTTTTTTGTACTTGTAAAGTTGATCAATAAACTTTTTTGTGCACCATGTATTTGCTCACATATAACTACCATTGTCATCTTCTCTGTAAGAATATGTCTGATATTCTGTCTTATTTATTTTTTATGCATATGATCTTCTTGTCCATGCAGGTATATATCTGTAGATACAGATATAGATATATAAGGAACTGATGAACTTAATCCTATCTTCCCTCCATGAGCTTACCTTTCTTTTACAGACTAGATCTCATTGAGTTCAGGTTAGTTTAGTGTCCTGCTTTCATGTGAGCAGAGTGAAGTACTATACACACAGTTTGTGAACCCCACCAAATCTCTTGTTGAAAGAGACTGACGTAGCTGTGAACTTACCTTATTCTTATCCTTATCCATTGCCTCCTTTAGGATGCTAGTTACTCTATTACTTATATTTCTAGTTAATCACTGTATATTAATCAGATCAGACAACAGTAGTAGAAGTAGCGAACGTATAGAAACTGATTTTTACATGCAGAATGTATATGTATATATTTATATATAATTTTTGATCGCAAAATGAACTAAGGTTGATATATTTCCAGCCATGTAGTATATTGCCTTGTATAAAATCCCAGACTTAATAATCTACTTAATAATTTGGTTAAATAAGATGTACCATTAAAGTACATTAGGGCTATATATTATTATGACAGCTACTAGGTAGGGCAGGACCAGCTTGAATGTCACACTGATGGGGGAAGGGATGTGAATTTAACATGTGTACCAATAACACTTTGTTTTACAGCACAATAAACCACTCCCATGCCTGATAAAAAGTATATATATGTTTAGAAAGCTTGTGAGGAAATTATTACTCTATTTTGTTTTACTTGGATCGCTTGTCTGTGTACTTAATAAAGGATTTTCGACTGGAAACAGACTGCCTGCCTTGCTTGGATTACTTTCGAATACTTAGTAATGCTGTAGAATTATATATTTTCTATTATTACTTTTTGACTTGAGTTTACGTTTGCTACTTCTACTACTATTGTCTGATCTGATTAATATACAGTGATTAACTAGAAATATATGGACTGAAAATCTTCCACACAGAGAAGTTTCTTACACTGTTTTGTTTTTAGACCCACTACACTTTTGTGGGTTGTTTTGAGACTTCGGGGATACCATGGATATTACTTGTTTTTCACTCTATTACTTATTTGCCTACTTACTTAATATTAATTCATTTTCTTTAGTTAACTGGGTAGGTGCACTCTGGGAACTCTTTTTCATCTATGATACAGGCAAATTAGGCAAATACAATGAATAGAATAAGCATTGTTAAATGTGTAAAACTAGAACAAAAACACAGAATATAAGCATCACTAACAGACATCAGAATGTAAACATTTTAACCAGCTGTTGTTGTTGTGTCTTTCGGCTTTTCCCGGTTAGGGGTTGCCACAGCGGAACTCCGTTCCGCTAATGATTGGCAGTAGATTTTTACATGCTGAGTTGCCGGCCCTGTTGCACAACCTTCAACGAAGGTACGCTCATTCACGCATGTCTCCACACAGAAGATGCTCTAGCTGAAAATCGAACGAGACAACATCTTACTGTGAGGAGTATAATGTTGAAACAAATAGCAGTCTACAAATAGTGGTGAAGAACAGTATCTATGTAAAATGCATCAGTTTTACACAGAATGCATGAATACTATATCAACATTAGCATGGATGGATTGAACCTGTTAGGATATTAGCTTCTACAAAGCCTAACACTGAAAGAGGCATAGAACTGGGAATTCCCATAACATCCAGTAGTGCCAAACACATGTGGTCAAGTATATCATCCTATACTTGAGACAGGTCCTTGTTGTATCGTTGAACTTCCGTAATATCGAATAGCAGAATGTTGCCTCATGAAGCATCAAACTAGCTTTTAATAGAAGAGCTGCTATTTTCTGGGATGGGGTGTTTGCCCTTTCCCCAGTGTGGAGTGATCTGGAAGTTGGGGGTGTGGATGGTGCAGGACAGATTGCCCCTCTGCAAAAAAAATGTTTGTTGTATTTGTGGCTTTTGAATTAAAAGCTAGATTGATATTTCATCTGCCAATATTCTGCCATTGTTTACTATGCTAGTTTGACATTAATACATAAGCCTAGTTGAGACATACTGAGTACATATAATACATATTTCAGATATTGATTTTTTTTATACTTTGGACAACCCTCCTGTGCTCATTTCTATCTCTAACTGTAGCCCTTGTACGTGTCACTCTTCATACATATCCTGCTCCTGCCTTATCTGTCAGTCAAAACTTAAATAATTCCCTGGGGAAAGTGGCCAGCTTACCTGTCAGTCCACTAGTCAATTGACTATGTGGGATGGGAAAGCAGTACAATGTACACTGAGGCAAAACCTCCATTTGTAGACTAAAACACTATTTAGCAAATTACATAACTGCATCAAAATATGCAAAAAAGAGACAATTTATTAAATTTCATAGCTACATAGACAAGAGTATCCCCCAACACACACAGTTTTAATTGCACATGAAAGGTGGTTGTTTAATATCTAGTGGGTATTTGCTTTTGAATTTAGTATAGCTAGAAAATACAAGGATGTATTTTTCAGCAGTGGTTTAAACACTGGTAATAATAAGTAAAAAAATGCAACTTTTCTTAAATCAGTATAAAATGATTTCTGTAAGTAACAACAATCCTGGGAAAAGTAAATAGTGCACCTTACTTCATACAGGAGAAGCGGTTTACCAACAGTGACTAAGTAATGTTTCAATGCTGTCATAGTGGCAATATTTATGTATGACAGGACACAGCAGTATTTTGTTGGCAGTAAAAAGCAAATTGAAAAGTCTATGTTTCCGTGAGCTTTTCTTTTTAAATACAGGTAAGTGTTTAACACTGAAATTAAATAAACTGCCAATGTCACAATGCTGGCCAAACCAGTATTGATAAAAGAGACAACACCAGCACTGATTTATTGGGTCCTAAGAAAAATGTTTGTGCCCTTATAGGTCCCTGCTGAGTATGTGAGTCTATGTGGCATTATGCTACCTCTTATATGGTATATGCTAAAGTGGTCATTTGTCTAATATTAAAAATGGGGTTTCCTTTCATGAAGTGGTGTATACCTAACCTCTCCTTTATATTTTTAAGCGTGTGCACCTAATTCACGTGACATGCTGCACCACCATCTGTGCACCATTTGCCTTCCACATTCCTCTTCCTCTATGCCCTTCCTTTCCTGCTTCCATAGCAGGTAACCACATATTTCATAGAACAGTGTAAAGAGTTGAGTATTTATACTCAAAGTATCAGAATTATGGGATAAGGCCATAATGTAAAAAACATTTCCAACCCACACATTATACATGTAATATGCTTGTACTAACTGAAGTATTCTAGTTTCATTTCTATTCTGTTATGCATTCATATATTATAGACTGTTCAGAGATAAAATGATTTACTGTTGAACTTTGTATTACTTTCACCAAGCTCATAAATGCAAATGATCATGCTTGTCCATATACTTGGTTACTGTTTATGTTTTCCCTCATTGTAAAGCTTGCCCAGTGTAAAATATGAAAAAAATCAACTGAAGCCACTTTGACCTAATTGATTACCAAAGTAAATCTGTTAAACAACAGTGATATACATACATACATGAACAGTGGCAGCTTAGCAATAATACTGCAATGCAAGTGCTGTTAAAACAGGAAAGTGCCACAGGTACTTAATGAATGAAAGGGATTGTGTGGAAGGGAGCAGGTGAGAAATAAAGAACAGGTAAAGAGGAAGAAATGTGTGCTTAATATGGTATGACTGAAAATGTATAATTTATACCAGGTGATCTATCTGCGTGTAATCTCACCTGACATTCTGATTCACTTTTCTCTGAATGTCTCTCACACATCATGTGCCCTCTGGGGTTCCCTGCTACTTTTTAACTTTGAAAATTTTTAAATTTTGAATGTTCCCAAATCTCCTTTCATGTTTATTAAGAACATTATCCATTTAGTCAGTCAAGACTTTGTTAGAGCTTAAGGTTGCTAAAATTTGATTAGGTTTAGTAAAGCAATCACTAAACTAGGAAGTAGAAGGACATGTATGGCATGTAGCTTTTTAAGGTCATATAGATTTATAAAAAGAAATTCAGAATATAATAATTTTAACATGTTTTTAACTTGGATCAAGCTGTTCTACTTTATATAGATAGAATAGCATTGCTGCATGTGATTTTTGAACTGAAAGGGACTTGCTTAGTTTGGGGTATTTAAATGTCACAGTATGTGAGATTTAGAGATTCTGATGAAGTCTGGTTTCAAACAAAAGCTAGCATTCAGTCTCTGGAATAAAATGTGATTCTAAATAAGTTTTTTTATTGGTTTGTTTGCTGAGAGTTAAGAGTTTTCACTGTGGAAGTGTTTTTTTTTTCATGTTCTAGCTTGTACTGGAGAAAATCACCATTTTGGTTCTTGGTTTAGTACTTTATCAACAGACCACTCCAGTAGTGAGCTCCTTCACGTGGCAACTTGTCTGTAGTAGAATATGGATATCATGGTGGGTAATCTTACCCTGCTTATTCAGCAGCTGATGCAGGTGGCTAGAACTGGGGTAAGAGCAAGCAAAGGAACATACAAAAAGTAATCTGAAGGAAATATAGGTGAGTGGGAGATTGGCACTTTGTTTTACGACAGGTGCCCATTTTCCATATTTTAAGAATAGAGATAGAAAGGGGATAGTACCAAGGCACATGTTCAGGGTAGAAGGATGGAATAGAGAAGCAGGAAGGGTATAAAAAGAAGCATACATCACAGACAGAGACAGACAGGTAGGTATAGACACAAATGGGGTGGCAAAACTGGAGGGATGCATAGAGACAACAGAAGGAAAATATGGCGATGGAGAGGTTTAGAACATAAACAGGGAATTGGGAGTGATATAAAAGGAAGGGCAATACCATGATGGATGATAGGACAGTGTATGGTGGGCCTGTATGACTAGACAAGTTAAGAAACTATTCAGATGTCAATCACCCCCATGACTGACATCATGAGCAGAGACTGCATCTGGTGAACTAATGGTTGGTGCCAACCAGCTTTGTGACTCAATCAGCCACACTAGGAGATCCTTCAGGGTCCCAATGCAGGAATCCAGCTGCCAGCTCACTTTGGACATGACCAGTTACCACACCTGATACTGGGATACTCAGTGGGGCACCACCAGGTCACTCTTACAGGAACCCATCAGAGAGGTGGTCACAGGGTGGGCCAGAAAATCCACCAGGTCACCTTCCATAGAATGACCTTTCCCTTTGGCTAGTAAAGAAATCCTGGGGATCATTGTTGACATAACCACAGTGGTTTTCTTATTAATATGGATTTTTTTATAAAAGGAAGCAAAGACAAAGAAAGAGAGAGAGAGAATTATCTGATAAAAAAAAACACTAGAAACTTTTCACCTCTTTAAACTCTAAAGTATGATAAATGTTTGAATACCAAATAAAACTGTTATTGAATGAGGTATGTATTAGCTTAAATTCCCATATTTCGTGGCATGAATCAAGAATAATACCCATCTGTTTGAAATGGGTGCAAATTTCCTCTAAAATGTTTAGAAGCATTAAATCCAAAAATTGTACTTGTAATATTCATTCAATCAACAATATTAAAAAATCAACAGACTATATACTAGAAATATTTAAGAATAAACAAAAATAAATATGATATTTCAGATAGACAAGAGTTTAAACAATATATTGAAGATTTTTTTGAATACCCTTAAGTTTCCTAAGTTCCTCTTCATGTTAAATAAGGCCTATGTAATGGAAACACTACAGGTAGCTGATTCCCAAGTGCTTGTAAACCACTTCTTGAAGTCATGAACTTGAATACCTTATAACTCTTGTGGGCTGCTTTTCATGCTGAGACTCAAGTATGAGTTTGATCCAGCAGCCATGGGGAAGGAGTGCTGCTCCCGCTCAAATTAAAATATGAATTTAGGCAAGCAGCCATGGGGAGGGAGAGGAAGGGGATTTTAGGTTTAGGGAGTGGGACAGGGATTTTAGGGTTAGGGAATGGGAATGAGTTTTAGGGTTAGGAAGCAATAGGGGAATTTAAGTGTAAGAGGAGTGGAGTTTTAGGGTTGGGGAGCAATCAGGGACATTAGGGTTAGGAAGGGGGGAGACGAGGTTTAGCATAAGTGAGCAAGGGCTGTCATTGGGAACTGGATAGGAGTTTTAGGGTTAGAGTTTAGGTACTGGTAGGGCTATATAGTTTTATAGGGTTGGGTCAGGGAGGGCTACAAAGAAAGAGGAGATCAGGCTAGAGGTGGAATATGAATACTTGCTTTTTCGAGCAACTGACAGTAAGCAGGTATGTTGTAAGCCACTAGCATGTAAGTGCCTGTAGTAGACCCATATGTAATATTTTAGTATTGATATGTCCTTGTAGCTGTAAAATATTTGAAGAAAAGGAATGACCTTTATTAATAGATTCCCAAAAAATACTAGTGAAGTTTTATTACAGGTTTTTAACTACAGCAAAACAGAAGGTTTACCAGATCTCTACTTAAACCAGTGTAAGATAGCACTGGTTTGCAAATCACGCACTGATTTACTAAACACTAAAATTTTAGACAGTCTTAATAAACACTGATTTAAAACTTTATTCCAAAGCATTTGTGAATATAATTAAACATATGAAATTGCTGATTGTAATTTTTGCCTTGGTGAAGTGTTATATATAACACATTTGGAGAGATTAATACAAATATGTCTCAAAGTCATTACAAAATACTTAAGGACATATACTGACTAAAAGGTTTAAGAAACTTTCACTGTGGCTCAAGATGTTAATGGAGTACGTTTGGAGTAATAGCAGAGGTAATGCATGGTTTGAATCCAGACTGCAGACAGTTTTACTGAAGGGGTCAGAATAACAATTGTCACAGACTTTTTATTAGGAAATTTAACACGAACCACAACTGTTAAGTTGCAAATTGAAATTTGCAACACAATTCAAGTATTGTTGGAAAGCTTATTGAACTAGGCATAAATCTTTACAGAACTCCCTGGATCGTCAGCTGGTTCATCAATAGAACACAAGAAGTCAGGATTGGTGAGACCACCTCCACCAACTGGCAGGTCACCAGTTCAGTACCGTAGGGCTCCATGCTGCATCTAATCCTGTTTGACATCTACTTCTTGAAAGTCAAGGCTGATGTCAAGGGCCTCTGGCTGTCCAAGTTCACTGATCACTGCAAATTAGAAGCTATCATAAATTCTCCCCTTGATGCTAAAATCCTGCAAGAGGCTCTAATACAGACTAGTGACAAATACCAAAACCATGAATTAAAACTCATTGCAAAGAAGTGCATTATAGTGCCTTTTGGGAAATCTCCATTGATAAGACACATCCCCCTCCCCCATAAGAGCTGACACTGAAGTTAGAGATCTGGGAATATATGTAAACACCTATCTGGCCTTTGATCAATGCATAGCAGAGGTAGTAAGAAAATCATTCTGTGTCACCCAACTTATAAGTAAGGTTATGGCATCCAGGTCCAAGGAAGTTATAGAACCACTTTACCCATCCCTTATCAGATCCTTCATCGAGTAAAATACCACCTTTTGGCAAGTACCTGACTAGGCATATGCAACAGTTGGAACATCCACAGATGCTACTCACTAAGAGAATCCAGGGCATTAACACACTTTCCTAAGCAGATCACCAGAGAGGCCTGTTTCTATACTCAGTCTTCTATGGGTTGTTAAGAGGCAATCTGTGCTTGGCATATAAACCATCCTTAGATGCAGCCCTGATGAAGCTGTTGCACATCCACAAAGCAAGCAGCACCAGAATGACTAGATCCAGGAATTTGAACTTTCCTTGCAACATAAACAAAATTTGCTGTCAAGACAGATATGTGTCTTAAAGGATCCCTATCCTGTGGAATAAGATTCTCATCCATGTGAAGCAGAGTCCATCTCTAACCCTACTCAAATGTAATCTTGACCACTGGATGGGAAATTGCAAATTCATCCCTGGGCTGACCCCATGTATCTTAGACAGATGCTGCCAGTAAATATTCCTTAATTAAGAGACCTCACATATATTTTAGCAACCTCTAACAAACATACCCCTCCTAGCAAACATACCCTCCCCCCAGTTAAGGCACACATTAAGCACAGGGTGTGGGAGGGTGGCCTAATGGTTAAGGTGTTTGCCTTACAAACACAAGGTGCAGGGTTTGAGTCTCACAAGGGATAATTGACTAGGCTTAAAATGGCTCACAAGGGCAGTTAGCTTAGTACTAATCTATGAACCATCTATGAACATGTTACAAAGGGATGCAACTGGTTTGGGTTGCATGGCTAGGTTTATAAAGGTCCTAGTGGCCATTAGCCTAATATATACCTGCGAATGCTAAATAAGTCAACAATACTCTCTGTGTAGCATGTTAAGCATAACAATGATCATAAATAATTTAAAGTACGCCTGCATACACACAATCTTCACAATAATTTTATGGGGGAAGTATTGGCATAATGGATAAGATCTTAATGTCACAGATACAAGGTACATGGTTTGATTCTAATGTCTGGTTATTGGCTAGGCCTGTAATAATCTGCAGGATGATAGCCTAGTATTTACCTGCAAAACACTATGCCAGTTAGACATCTTCATGGAAACATTTGCACCAAAATATTATGAGATTAGTGTGTCTGATCAGAATTTATTTTATTGCTTTCAATCTATTTTATTTCATCAAAGGTGCATAAATTATATTTTGTTTAGTAAGCTTCATTGTTTGTTTTTAATCTACTTGTACATCTTATGAATCTGTATCATTTTCCCCCATTTTAACTATTCATATATTGATGATGTTATGTTGTAATGATGCATAAACATTTTCTTTGATGTTTTGTAAATGCTGTATATAGCTATTTTCAGTTTTCAGTTGTTTGTTTGTTTCTTTATAAGCATCTAGGAATTTGTCTTTGTTGACCAGGAAAGTCCACCTGAACAGATGTACACATTATTTAACTGTACCAAAACACTGAATATTTAAAAATAAGTAGTCAGCATTGAGACAATGAACTCTGAGAAGGAACATTTCTTTAAATGTTCTATAATGTTTTGTATACTATTATTTTGTAAATGCTGGAGCTTGCACTCTGCTGCGATTCACAACAATGGTACTGGCAGTTTCTATCCTTTTAGATTTACTTATATTTAAATATATTTTATCATTCCATCTATATGTTTTACCAGTGTTTTAAGTATTTAATCCATACTTAGTTTATACTTAAAATATATCAGTTCGGATTTAATTGCCCTGGTTTTATCACGTCTTTTTCAGTAGAAGTATTTAAATTGGTTGATTTTGAAGTACCTTCTTCTGAAGAAGTCTAAATTCTGAATTATTTTGTACAAAGTAAAGCATTTAACCACTGCAGTATTTTGAATCCAGATGCTGGAAGTTGTTTATTTTTATTTTTATGCTTTCAGTTTAACATCCGTCACATGCACAGTGTTCTGTAGCTGTGAGTGTCCAGTGCCTCTTTCATTCTGAGAGAGAAATTGCGTAATATATGCATATATATATATATATATATATATATATATATATATATATATATACGCTATTTGGACAACATCTTTATCCTCTGGGAGGGTAGTGAGTCTGAGATCCCCAGGTTTATTCAGTGCATGAATTCCAGTACGGATTTTTTGGATTTTACATATCAGTATGATACCAAAGGTATGAACTACTTGGATACTTATATTTTGAAAGGAATTGATTCTTTTAGGTCAAAAATATATAGAAAGGGCAATTTTTGCAATGCATATTTGCATTTTCAAAGTAACCACCCCATGGGACAAAAGAGAAGTATTGTTAAGGGTCAGGCCATCAGAGTGACCTGTATGACTTCACATTTGGAGGATTTGGGCACCGAACTAGAAAAGGTTTCCAGCATGTTCCAAGATAGGGGATACCCCAAATATTTAGTAGAAGAAAATTTGAATGAAGTATATGTGAAATGGAGTGTTTCTTGTAAACCACTACTGGGGGTGGGCTTCACTACAAGTGTGAACCATTCCAAGGATGGTATTCAGACCAAAAAGTTTGAAAAAACTTGTGTATTACAGTATAATTTAAATACTAATAGTATAAACAAAGTGATGAAATCTAACTGGAATATTTTTAGGACTAACAGGGAAATTTTCAATAAAGTGGGAGAAAAAACAATGTTCATTAACAGGATGGGTCTAAACCTGAAAAAACTTTTTGAAAAGAAAATAGGATTGACGTGGTGGGTGTAGGCACCAGATCATATGGGATGTGTGCACAATGCCCATACATTAGAAAGCAGCGTAGTATGGTTTTGAACAATAACTTGAAAAGTAAAATTACATTTAAGAAGGGAAATTGTAATACCACTGGATTAGTTTGTCAGTATGTGCATCATGTACTCACTATTATGTAGGGAAAAACAGAATGTATGTTAAAAAAACAGAGTGTATGAGCAGAATAATGATATAAAAAGTCATAAATGATCTAGTGCTTTGTATAAGCATTCCCTCACTTGTACAGGTTTTGTGAAATTTGTGTTTGGAATATTGGACATTGTCAAAATGAACCCTAGGGGTGGGGATTGGAAGAATTTATTAAAGAAAAGAGAAACTCAGTGACAACTTAAGTTAGCTGCATTGTTTCCACCTGGTCTCAATGAGACTGTTTCTATTGCTCCCATGTTGTTGAAAAGAGCTAATAGATTTTAGCAATATATATATATATATATATATATATATATATATATATTTTTTTTTTATATATATATATATATATATATATATATATATATATATATATATATACATTTTTAAACATGACATATTTATTTATGTATGTGGATTTATATTACATTACTTTAAGTAGGTGCTGCGGTAGTGTTGTTGCCTGACAGTAAGACGCTGTTTGGTTCGATTCTCAGCTAGAGCGTCTTCTGCATGAAGACATGCATGAATGGGCGTACCTTCGTTGAAGGTTGTGCATCAGGGCTGGTAACTCTGCACGTAAAAATCAACTACCAATCATTAGCGGACTGGAGTTCTGCTGTGGCGACCCCTAACCGGGAAAAGCCGAAAGACATAAACAAACTTTAAGTAGGTAGAATTTACATGTCTAATATGTGAATTTAAATGGAGTTTTTGAATGCATTCAAAATTTTATGACATGGTTTCTTTAATGTTATGTATAAAACTTTTTGGAATTAATGAGGTTCAGTTATGATGTCATTAATTGAAAGTATTTAAATGGTTCTTTTTTAGTAGGAAGTTGTATTCTGATGAAGTCTCTTACAGGAGATGAAAGCACTTAATATTAATAAATTACTGGATTTTTATTCTTTTTTCCTGAGTGCATTTTCTACAAGGATGGTATTTCAGCTATTTCAGTGATATTTGTATGTTTTTTACTTGGTGTGGTGTTCATTGGTGGTTGTTTACCTGGCACAATGTTTTTGCTAAAAATTACCATTTGTCCCTGTTACTCAGTGTATCCACTGCCAGCATAGCATTCATTTTTTTGGCATTCTTCCATTACAATTTTAACTCTTTCTCCAGTAGGCACATTTGTGTCTCTGAATTAAGGTTGTTGTCCATCTTTTCCCTGGGTTTACATTTACATTTAAAACTTTACTTCTTGGAAAATGATGTGCTTTGTAGAAAATTGAATAGTTTCCCATATTTTCATGTTGTGCAACTTTAACATTAAGATATCCTTGTAGTGGTAGTACACAAAATGTATACCCCCCAAAGATAAGTAGGGTCACCATGTATGTATATTTCAGTTTTTTGCACATTGGTATTGCTAACTTACAGCAAAGCAATTGTTTCATTTATTTGCACTCCTTTTTTCTTTTTTTTATACATTGGTGGTCCATGGCTTATGATGTTCAGTTTTTTGGTAAGCTATGATTTTAATCAGTTGTTTTTAAGTAGCATTAAAAGAAAAGTTCTTATTGGTAAGTTAAGGTAAATTACCCATTTATTTGTATGCTTTTATTTGTTAACTGCAGTAAAACACTGATCTGCGCTGACATTTTTGTATGAAGAAATAAACCCCTTCTACAGTAAACTTGGAACATTGAACTGCTATGTTCGCCCAGATAAAATTTGTCTCAGAAAGATTAAAGCATCTCAAATCTTCCAAAACTTCAGTAAACCTATTTCTAAATAATATTCTCTCAAAGGTAACACGTTCCTTAAAGACACAGAAGAGAGCATTTGTCCATTTTCTGATTTTGTCATATGAATATGTTGATAAATAAGTCACATTAAATGCAAAATATATATGGGTGAAAACAAAAAGCAAACCCATGTAGAAAAATAAGCAGACAAAAGAATAAATTAATAGGAAAAAAGTGAACCATAAAACAAACATTTAGCATATACATAGTTAAGAAATTGAATAAGATAAGGTCAAAACTTAAAAATCTGAAGCATATTTAAAACCTCACAAAAAAATGAAACATACTCCTAAAAATCTCAAAATCACAAATCTCAATGGCACCCAAATAGAAACAACCACACCCTTTAAATACCTAGGTTTATTGCTAAACTAGTAACTTAACTTCCATAACCATATTGAAATCACCAGGAAAAAGATCAACTCTCTTTCATTTTGGTCCTGGAAAACCAAGAGAGCTGCAACAGGCAAATTAGCCTTCCTAGTTCAACAAGAATATGGGCTCCTTATTATAGCTATAACCTTTAAAAAAATCATCCCCTGTACATTCCATTGAAAACAAAATCTGGTGATTCATTTCCAGTAACAACTGTTGCATGTCCCATAAGCACTGTTATGGTCAGGTCTCAAGCATGGAACATTAACTCTAAAACTGTCCTTAAATATTTTGCTTCATATTTTCATTCTGGTCATGGAAGTTTGCAGAAGTCAGTCTGTAAGTAATTCATTTAACTAAACTAGAGCAGCATTTAATAGCTGTCCCTGACTTTTTCTTCCAATTATATTTACTTGTGGTTTATGTGCAAACACTTGCAAAGTACTTTACAGCCTTTCAACGCCAATAAAACTTCATGCTTTTTTTTTTCTTTTGCAATAGGTAGTAGCTATCATTTTGTGTTCTCAACATGAATGCCAAGATTCACCTCTCAAGCTTCACTCTTAATTTCTGGACATCCCTGTCTTGAACACATAATAACATGGTTACACTCAGAAACCCAATCAAAACCCTCTGTGTCATGACACTGTTCAATTGGAGATTGGCTAACAACACATAGAAAACAAAAAAAAGTGGATGTGCATGCTTATGATAAAATATCTCTGCTTTGATTGTAATGTATCCATTGTTTTGCAAAAGTGCCCTAGCTGCTTATATCAGACATTTTTAGACACTACAGTTTGTTTGGTGTAATCCCCAATTTTACCGTAGGGGTTTATATCTGACATTCTGAGATACCGTAGTTTGGCTGGTATACGCTCAATTCCCCTGTTCAATTATGTTATGAGTAATCATGGAGTTTAGTTTAATTTTTTTGCTCTTATTTAATTTTTCAGACAGATTACTTGACATGGCACGAGAGAGAGAGAGAGAGTAATTTGCCAGAAAAATGAAGTTAGAGATCACATTATGGAAATCAACTAGCTTACATTGGATGTTTTCTAGTTTTGTAGGTTACAGTGCAAAAAGAAAAATATTTATAGCACATTTTTACCTCAGTTCTTCATGCATATCTATGTCTAAACTGCAGTAGTCACAGAGCTGCTACAAGGTTTAGAAATATTTTGCAGCAATCAGACTAATATAAACATGAAACGTAATATGTCTATTAACAACCCCTAACTCTTTTGAATAATTCGCTACTTCTCATATAAAAAAAAGTTCAAGTTTGAATGAATTCAAAATGCAATTGGATATTTACGTGGAATACAGAAAATGCAAACATGGATTAACAGCAGTTAAGGTAAATATAAGAAAAGCAAACATGGGTTAACGGCATAATGGCATTCAAGCTACTTGATAGCTTAACACCTTAAACTTGATTGCTTACTATGAGCATCAACACATATGAGAACACTGAACTAGTAATGGCAACTGAAGCTGTCTATATTTGTTGCCTACACATATCATTGAAAGCAAGAATTGTAATACATGCTGTACAATAATTAGAGCTCATTCAAATATGTTGTCTCAGATGACTTTCTGTATCTTGCAGTAATTTTTTCACTGTATATTGACTTCCATATTTATTACACTTATGCCTGGTAAACGCATATATTTTTTTAAAAAAGATATTTACCATTACCATTTGTGAAATGTAGTATGTAATAGTATTTCACATACAACAAAGTCAACATTGTAGTGCAGCAATGTCTAACCATTCATTGCCAGAGGTTGTCTAGACACTCTTGTAGTAGCTTGAGGGTCATAAACAGTGGTAAAATATCATGTCAACCCCCCCATCCCTACCATCATCATCTTCTTTCGGCTGTTCCTGTTAGGGGTCGCCCCAGCAGATCACCTGTTTCCATTTCTTCCTGTCCTCTGCATCTTGTTCTGTCACACCAACCACCTGCATGTCCTCTCTCACCACATCCATAAACCTTATCTTAGGCCTTCCACTTTTCCTGTTACCTGGTAGCTTCATCCTTAGCACCTTTTTCCCAATATACTCAGCATCCCTCCTCAGCACATGTCCAAACCAATGTAATTTTGCCTCTCTGGCTTTGTCTCCAAACCTTCCAACCTGGGCTGACCCTCTAATATACTTATTCCTAATCCTGTCCACCCTCGTCACACCCAGTGCAAATCTTAACATCTTTAACTCTGCCACATCCAGCTCTAACTCCTGCCTTTTTGTCAATGCCACTGTCTCCAACCCATATAACATAGCTGGTCTCACAACCCTCTTGTAGACCTTCTCTTTCACTCTTACTGGTACTCGTCTATCACAAATCACTCCTGACACTCTTCTCCACCCACTCCATCCTGCCTGTACTCTCTTCTTCACCTCTCTTCCACACTCACCATTACTCTGAACTATTGATCCCAAGTATTTAAACTCATCCACATTCGCCACCTCTACTCCTTGCATCCTCACCATTCCTCTATTCTCCCTCTCATTCACACACATATATTCTGTCTTAGTCCTGCTGACCTTCATTCCTCTTCTCTCTAGAGCATATCTCCATCTCTCCAGGGTCTCCTCCACCTGTTCCCTACTCTCACAACAGATCACAATGTCATCTGCAAACATCATAGTCCACTGGGACTCCTGTCTGATCTTGTCTGTCAACCTATCCATCACCATTGCAAATAAGAAAGGACTCAGAGCTGATCCTTGATGTAATCCCACTTCCACCTTAAACACATCCATCACTCCCACTGCAGACCGCACCGCTGTCACACTACTCTCGTACATATCCTGTACCACTCTTACATACTTCTCTGACACTCCTGACTTCCTCATACAATACCGCAACTCCTCTCTAGGCACCCTGTCATATGCTTTCTCTAAGTCTACAAAAACACAATGCAACTCCTTCTGACCTTCTCTGTACTTCTCCATCAACACTCTCAGAGCAAACATCGCATCTGTAGTGCTCTTTCCTGGCATGAAACCATACTGTTGATCACTAATCATCACCTCCCTTCTTAACCTAGCTTCCACTACTCTTTCCCATTACTTCATGCTGTGACTGATCAGTTTAATCCCTCTGTAGTTACTACAGCTCTGCACATCACCCTTATTCTTAAAAATCGGTACCAAAACACTTTTTCTCCATTCTTCAGGCATCCTCTCATTTTTCAAGATTTCATTAAACAATCTGGTTAAAAACTCCACTGCAATTTCACCTAAACACCTCCATGCTTCCACAGGTATGTCATCTGGACCAACGATAACTAAGGATAACTTAAGAAATAAGGATAGCTATCCTTACTTCCTCCTTGCTAATCCATTGCACTTTATGATTCACTATCCCCACATCATCCAACCTTCTGTCTCTCTCATTCTCTTCATTCATCAACCCCTCAAAGTACTCTTTCCATCTGCTCAACACACTCTCCTCACTTGTGAGCATGTTTCCCTCATTATCCTTTATCACCTTTACTTGTTGCACATCTTTTCTAGCTCGCTCCCTCTGTCTAGCCAATCGGTACAGGTCCTTTTCTCCCTCCATAGTGTCCAACCTTTCATACAACTCTTCATATGCCTTATCCTTAGCCTTTGCCAACTCTCTCTTTGTCATGCACCTCATCTCCTTATACTCCTGTCTACTTTCTTCATCTCTCTGACAATCCCACTTCTTCTTTGCCAACATCTTTCTCTGTATACTCTCCTGTACTTCCTCATTCCATCACCATGTCTCCTTGTCATCTTTCCTCTGTCCAGATGTCATACCAAGCACCTTTCTAGCTGTCTCCCTTACTAGCTCTGCTGTAGTTACCCAGCTATTTGGTAACTCTTCCCTGTCACCCAGTGCCTGTCTTAACTCATCCCTGAACTTCACCTCACAATTACCCTTTTTCAATTTCCACCATTTGATCCTTGGTGCTGCCCTCACACTCCTCCTGCCCTCACACTCCTCCTCCTCTTCTTGATCACCAACATCATCCTACAAACCACCATCCTATGCTGCCTAACTGCACTTAACCCGGTCACCACTTTACAGTCTCCAGTCTCCTTCAAACTGGCCCTCCTACATAAGATATAATCCACCTGTGTGCATCTTCCTCCACTCTTGTATGTCACCCTATGCTCCTCCCTCTTGTTAAAATATGTATTCACCACAGCCATGTTCATCCTTTTCACAAACTCCACTACTATCTGACCTTCTGCATTCCTTTGTTTATCACCATACCTACCCATCCCCTCCGCATCCCCTCTGTTCCCTTCAACAACATGCCCGTTGAAATCTGCTCCAATCACCACTCTCTCACTCTTGGGTACAGTCATCACCACTTCATCCAACTCACTCCAAAATTTTTCTTTCTCATCCATCGTACACGCAACTTGTGAAGCATATGCACTAACAACATTCATCATTACACCATCAATTTCCAGCTTCATAAACATCACTCTATCCATCACTCTTTTCACATCCAAAACACTCTTAGCACACTGTTTCTTCAGGATAACTCCTACGCCATTTCTCCTCCCATCCACACCATGATAAAAATTTGAACCCACCTCTGATACACCTAGCCTTACTCCCCTTCCATCTTTTCTCTTGCACACATCATATACCAACCTTTCTTCTGTCTATCTTATCGGCTAGCTCTCTCCCTATACCAGTCATATTGCCAACATTCAAAGTTCCAACCCTCACTACCACAGTCCTAGCCTTTCTCCTCTCTTCCTGCCTTCGGCCATGCCTTCCACCTCTTCTCCTCCTTCGGCCAACAGTAGCCCAATTTCCACCAGCACCCTGTTGGCTAACAGGACTGGTGGCGGTCGTTGTTAACCCGGGCCTCAACTGATCCGGTATGCAAATATTTACTGCTGTCCGCATGAATGAGTTGGTGCATTTTTACGCCGGATGCCCTTCTTGATGCAACCCTCCCCATTTATCTGGGCTTGAGACCGGCACAAAGAAATGCACTGGCTTGTGCATCCCCAGTGGCTGGGTTTCCCCCCATCCCTACCATCATCCTACAAAATGATAAGGGACTTCAATATAATACAATACAATATAATATAGTATAATATAATATAATTTAGTATAATATAATATAGTATAATATAATACAATACAATACAATATAATATAATATAATATAATATAATATAATATAATATAATATAATACAATACAATACAATACAATATGCCTTTATATTAGATTATAATCGTAAGAAACCCCCATGTTTCACTCATCTAGGAATGCATTGTTTTGATCTGTATACTGTAGTTAATTAGAGTTGGTTGCTGCTTATACCACTGCTGATCTAGAAGCTATTCCCCAAAGGTGCCAGCCTAGCCTAGAACTGTATGACTAACAGATTTGGTAGGGCTGTTGTAAGAGCTATAAAACATAAGGGCTGGTACTAAACATGGAGCATATATGATTATAAAAATGCATGAACAAAAAGACTGTTTCTTCTTAGACTCAGAGCACTGATTAATCATTTCAGACCATTCTCAAAATACAAGCTGTTTTGTGGTGCTTTATATGCATGTACAGTATGATCACTGTTGTAAAAGATAAAAGGAGTTGGTAAACAACTGGTGTCCAATAACAGATTCCTTTCGTTAACTGAACATGGTTGTTTAACCTTTCATTTTCTTTGTGCACACAATGTCAAAAAAACTGCCAAGAATGATTAGGAAATAAGAACGGAGTTTCAAATAAAACCAGCAATCCAGTACCTGCATATTCCTCTTGAAAAGTAACTCATTTGTATGCAACCTCTGCTATGTTTTGCATACAGCTGGAAAAAAATCACTTCAAATCATCATCAATTATCAACCCCATCTTTTCCATTTTATACATGGGATTGGGATGACATGTTTAATGTTGTCATCTCTCTCTCTCTCTCTCTCTCTATTAAATGTCACTTTCCTACCTTCTTCAACAGTCATACCTGACTATTGCAAGTCTTCTCTCACACAATCCATCCATCTCTTTGATGTGTGCCTTTGTTTCCTCTTGCCTTCTTCCTGTCTGTCCCAGATCTTCTTCACCAGATTATCTTCTACCTTTCTGCACTTCAAGTCTGTACACAGTTATGACCTGCAGTACAAGCAACCCCCAGAGAATAACCTTAACTGCTTATCCTTCTCATCGCTGATTCAGATTGTTTCCTCCTTCTCTTATGGTAAAGGTGACTAACTTTTCAATACCATCTATAAAAAACACATCTGGTATTTTTTCCCCAACAGACACAGAAATTTTTACTGAAAGAATAACTGAATTAACTAGCCAAGAAATGAGCATACATGAAACCGAAGTTTCAGATTACACTTAGGGAAGTCTGCCAATCAACCAAATAAACTGACAATGTGTTGTGGGAGCAAACAAAGGAAGTAGAAAACCAAACAGCTTTATAAAGGCAATTATGGAGACAATAAAAAACGTTTTATTAATCCATTGAACTCTTTCATCCATTCACTTCTGGGACTTCATCAAAATGAAATAACAGTAAAAAAATATACACTTCTATCCTATTAATTAACTGGTCTACCTCAAAAGATCTTTAAAGGTACATGAACCCCACTTTTCATGAAAATAAATGCAAAGATAGTACATTCAAAATTTAAGCATTAATAAATACATTCCCTACTAAATTTAAAATCATGTACTATTACTTTTAAAAATTCACTTGTTTTAAAAACAATGCATAAAACATTTTTTATAATTTAACTGTATGGAGTTTTAAAACCAAATTAATTGAAATATGATCGTTCAAGCCAGGGGTGATAAGGCATTTAATTTAAACTACCACAGCAGTTCTTTATACTCTAGCTTATTATCTCTTCCATGATGATTAATTTCTACCTGTTCCAGAAAACCAAGCTTAAATTCATTATGATAATTATCAAATAAGGTGTGTTTAAACAAGGCATCACTGGCGTTCTTATTTTTAATACTGCACACATGCTCATAAATTCTCTTTCTAAGTGATCCCTCAGTTTTCCCCAAATAAAAGCAGGAACACTTCATGCAAATAGATAAACAATTCCAAAATGTCCATAATTCCCTTTCTTAAACTTAACAATAGTTTTAAAAATATTCCCCATTTTTATACTTTCTTCCTCAATTATGTAGGAACATTGCTTACAAGAACCACATTTCCTGGTTATTTGTCTACATTATTTTACTGGTTTAGCCATAGAATGATTGCCTTCAAACATACTCCTTAAATTCCATCCAGTTTTAAACACAAAATTTGGCTTTTCCATCTGCCCTGAAACCATAGGGTTAATTTTTAAAATATTCCAATTCCTGTTAATAATATCCTTTACTTTCTGGGAAGTATTGTTAAACTCAATTACTATTGCCTTCTCAGAATTGCAGGAGTCACTCATGGGATGGTCTTTATACCCAGTACCAAAGCCAATACCTAATAGCAGTTTATATTTTTTTGCTCCACTCATTCAAAACTTCCCCACAAGTTTTATCAATATGTTCTTTCAGATATCCTGTATCTAAGAATATTTGAGAAAGTTTGTCTAATGCTTGAATAACATCTTCCCTTTTTAAGTCATCCTTTCCACTCAAATACATTGTCCTTTAATCAAGCTTTTTTTTTTGAGTAAAAGGGTGGCCCTACTGAATGGTAAGTATGCATTGCTAAAGGTCAGTTTCCTAAAAGTTTTTGATTTAAAACCCTCTTCAATATGTTCAATATTTAATTATCCAAATAATTAATAATGATATATAAACCTAAGGAATGAAGTAGTATCGTTAAGATAAATAAGAAACTTAGGAATGTAAGTTTTTGGTCCTTCCCACAAAATAAAGATATTGTCTAGGCATCTTAAGTATAATTTAATTTATGGATAAAATTCTGAAGAAAAAAACAGGAGTTTTCCAAGGATAAAAGGACTAAATTAGCATAGTTAGGGTGCAGACTGCACCCAAGGCCACACCCCTCACCTGTATGAAGACTTCTCCCTCAAAGAAAAAAATTATTTTCTAGCACCAAAATGATTAGTTCCAAAATTAAATTGATCTGTTTAGTAACCAAAAATGCAAAAGTTACCGAACTGTCAAGAAAAAAAGTTAAACCTTCTTTCACATGAATTGAGGAGAATAAATCTAGCACATCTATTGAACGGAATATCAGTGTAGAAATATCTAAATCTGGGATTAGCCTCCCTAAAAAGTCCCAACAATCCTTCACTATATGGGACTTGTTTTTAAAAATAGATTTCGAAGACTAGTCAGTTTAAAAGGCAGGAAGTCTAATTTTTTATGAACTGTTAGGATCCCAAGAACAGATGAAATAATGGGTTTGTCCACTTTAAGAGAATTAAATGTAGCTTTACAACTTCTTTCTTCAATCAAGAAATCCTCTAAAAACATATTTATCTTGTAATATGCAATATTTACTTCATTTCTAAAAAACAGAAATATAAGATCTACTGTTTTGAAGTATTTGAAGCATTTCACTCGAGTAGTCTGTGGCATCATCTGTTGAAGTGAACAAACCCATTATTCCATCTATTTTTGGGTGACAGGCAGGCATGTGGATAGTTTGTCCTGATACTGTGGATCACATTGCTGCCAGTAACTTGTATAAACATAAGACATTTGCAATGAACATATTCTTGCTGCTAACCCTTTGTAATGTGAATTCCAGTGGAAGGGTGTACATCCTTTGAAGGTACAGAAAATGCAGCTTACCACACATTGAGTACTGAGTGCTGTGTGTTCATTCAGACTGGCTGTAGATCCAAATAATGTTGATATTCCTCCCAATAATACTGCTTAAATATACAGTACATCTTCCTAATTCTACATGACCTGGCTTGAGTGTGGCAGCATGCCTCCCACACTATGCACGTTTACATCTATGTGTGGTGCACACAGGCAAATGAAGTCAGGAGACATGCATGTCTTTGAATTCCTATATTTTAATATGGTGCACCAGTGGCACATGGTGCAGCATACTGCCTATATTCACCTGTAACACCCTGTTGCTACAAGCTCACACTGGAGATCTATTAGGGTACACATACTATGTCACTCTGCAAGTAGAAGTACTTCAGAAATCACATTTATTTATTTGCATTTACTAAATGGTGTAGAGCAGTCATTCAAGTGCTCCTTTTTCAGACTTAACACAAGATCACCATCTTAAGTGATATACTCAGAGTGACTCAGTAAGCAAATGGAGGCTGAGGGAATTAAACACTGGACTATGGGTGGCAACTCATTAATAGCTCATGCCCTTAATCCTCTGTGCTAATAGCTAGACATTTAGTATTAGTAGTAGTAATGCAACTGTGTTAGTGTTGGTGATAATGTAGTATAATGCAGTGTCATTGTTTCGAAAAATGTATCTCTGGCCACCATCTGGTTCCTCATGAAAATTACACCTTTTAGAGGAAATTCTGTAGAATGGCAGCTTTTGCTTGTATCTGCCTCAGAACACCTGCATAGTGTGTAAAAGTGAGCATTAATAGTTTATTTCCTTCATAGTCATTTCAGGAAGTGCCTACTGGTCCCCTATAATGGCATTTTTAATAAGTGAATTCCTAGTATTATCACAGGCATCACCAGGATGGGACAGTGATGCAGGTATTGGTTTGATGATCTGCAGCACAGGAACCCTAACGAGTTCCATTCATGGGAAGTGAAGGTCATGTAGAAACTCCTAAACTACTACAGCAGGGATATATATATATATATATATATATATATATATATATATATATATATATATATATATATGTGTGTGTAGGTATATGTATAGGTATACGTGTAAGTATAATCTATATCTATATAGAGAGAGACAGAAATAGAGAGACAAAGAGTTTTGTGTTGCTTTTTTATGCCTCTTCTTTTATCTTGCTGTATGTGCTGGCTTGTACTTGTTAAACTTTTCCAAAAAAATTAAGTCTGCTACTGTGTGGAGCTTCCATGTCTTGTGGTGGTAGTGGTGATAGGGATGGTGGCTATGTGATGTGCCTGTTACATTTTGTGGGGATTTCTACAGGGCCATGTTCTAGTTTGGGGCGGTCACAATGCACTGCATATTTTATGTATCTTATCCTATTTCATAGGAAACCATTTAGCATAATGGTTAAGGTTAAGGTCTTTGTCTCACATGCACAAGATACAAGGTTCGAGCCTGTCCTCCAACCAATCCCTGTTTGGAGTTCGCATGTTCTCTCTGTGTCTCTGTGGGGTTCCTCCCACCATCGAAAAACATCTCAAGAACTCATCAATGAATGGAGCTGTGGGCAGCAGCACAGACTCTGCATGTTGCCCTATAGGGGCAAGAGTTGTACAGACCAACCACTTTGGGCATCTACTGTGATGCACAGCATCCTCAACATAGGAGAACATGGATCACAGAATGTGTGCCATGGCAGGGCTAGGCATTTGACAGTGGAAAATATGACTTTAGGTGATTAGGTCATGTTGATTAATGTCACCAAAATGGGCATGGGTAGTTAACGGTGATAAGTGGGTTGAGGACCTGACCTATGCCAGGGACCCATGCTAATGGTGGGAGGGGTATATGTGCCCCTATTGGCCAGTATATGCCTGCCATAAAGCCTAGCAGCACTGGGTCAGTAAGCTATTAGTTGGCTGGTGTCTAGTTGCCCAGCCGGATAGCTCTATTGCTCAAAAGCTGGACGCAAAACCAACCAACCTGCCAAACATGAACTGAAAATTGTTACGCTTGATGTAGGTTCACTAAAAGGATGCAACTTGGAAGTGGATGACATGATGATGCAGAGGAGGTTGGACATCCTGTATATCCAAGAGACAAACACAAAAACAGGAGCCGAAGGCGATGAATATAAACTAGTAAAAAACCAATAACCACCAGCTCCAGGTACAAATGAATCAGGACCCAAATTGAAGAAGCAAGTTTAATATCCACTCAATCTCCGATACAAAAGCAGCGAATATGATGTCCACTGAATCACAAAACTAACGTTTACAAAAACCAACGTTTTCGTCATCAACTTCCTCAGTAATCATCACCATAATGAATACTTTTCCTTATATAGTGTGTTTACTCCAATTAGTGTTTAAACTGTCCAATCATAATAAAGCAAAGTAAAATACCTAATGAATAATAGATTAAATACATCAACTAACCACAATAGATTGTAAAGCATGTTTAAATGTAAGAACAGATGTTGAATTCATTTCAAAAGTTAAAACATGTACATATATCAAAGTTAAAATTCTGTTGTAAGTTAATAAAAGTATTTAATTATTTCACGAACCACAAATTAGACTCTGATATAAATATATTGAATTGCACCATCTAGTGGTCAAAATGAATATCACAGTATTTAACCATAAAAATAACTTTGATGTAAACAAGTTAAAATGTGTACTTGTTAAAAATGCTAAATGTATAAACATAAATAGTTGATCTTAATAAATTTTAATAAATAATTTTAATAAATATTTTTAATAAATATACAAATTTCTTAAGCAAAATAACTATTAAAAATGTTTAAAATACCTTTTAAAGTGCTAGAGCTTAGCTGCCCTTAGTTTAAGCACTGGTGCAAGAGACACCATGTCATTTAACCCCAAATTTCTACCTGAATCAAGTATTATTTGCCAATGTAACTCCCTATATTCAATAAGGGTTTCCCACATACCACCTCTGGGATTAGTGGGAACTACTTCAAGCACAAAAAATTGATAACCTGTTGTTGGACATTTCATAGAGCGTTTACTTAGTGCATTTTTATCATTTTTCATTCTAACTTCATAAAGGTGCTCATAAATTCTTTGTTTGAGCTTCCTCTCACTTTTACCAACATAAAAGGAAGAACATTTCTTACATATAGCAATGTAAATAATGCCACTAGTGTCACAATTGGCAAAACTATTTAAAAATAATGTCTTCTTCCTTGCTTGTAAATAAATCGAGGTACCAGTCAATAGGTGCGTACAATAGTTACACCTACCACATTTAAATAATCCCTTCTTAGCTTTGCTATTCTTACTTATTCTATTCATATTGTAACAATTTTCTAATATATTCTTGATGTTTCTCCCTTTGCGATAGGTGTAATTTACTTCCTTGTCAAAAATGTATTCTAAATCAGAAATTTCTGAAAAAGCATTCCATTCTTTAGTGAAAATTTCCTTAATTAATGTTGAATATTCATTGAAGGTAGTAACAAGCTCTGCACTATGTTGTTCAATATTTGGTTTGTTGCTTACCTTTGTTTCAGCTGTGTCTTTTTTACCTAAAATAGGGGCAAAGGGACCTTCCCTCTTCTTAATTACTTCTTCTAAGATGTTGTTGAAGTAATCATTTGAATAACCCCTCACAGCAAAAAGCTCCCTTAGTAAGTTAACTTCATCAAAAAATGCGTCATCTTCAGATGTCATTCTACTTATACGAACTAGTTGTCCTTTTACAACTCCCTTCTTCTGAAATGGGGGATGACAACTACTAAAATGTAAATAGGAGTTGGAAAATGTTTCTTTTCTGTATATCTTTGATGTGAAATTTCCATCTTTTTTACTAATATTGACATCTAAATAATTCAATGTATTTGAATCAAAATTCTGAGTAAATTTTAAGAAATTAGTGGTTTTGTTAACATATTCTAGCAACTTCTCAAAGCTGCTTTGGTTATCTTTCCAAAAGAAACAGAGGTCATCAAGAAACCTGGTATATAAAACCCATTGGCCACTGAATGGTGAGTTGAGCAGGAACTTTTCCTCCCAAAATGCCATAATGATATTGGCATAAGTTGGGGCACAATGTGCCCCCATGGCTACACCTTTTTCTTGTCTGTAATATTCCCCTTGAAAATAAATGAAATTGTTTTTTAATACAATTTCCATTAGGGTTAAGGTGTTTCTAAAATCTCCATGCGTCAGTTTTTTACTAGCTATTAAGGCTTTTTCAAACTAGTATAGACCAGTGTCATTTGGGATACAGCCAAAAAGATCAACAACATCCATTGTACCAAAACTCAAATTTTCACTATACAGAGCTGGTTCAACTTTCCTTAAGAAGTCCCATGAGTCCTTAAGTATATAATTTCTCCCCTCTAGTACATTTTTTACTTTCATATCAACAAACTTTGCCAGAGGGGCTGTTACAGAGCCATCCGCTGACACTATTGGCCTTAAAGGCGGGTCCATGCTATCTTTATGTACTTTGGGGATGCCAAAAATACATGGGACCTTAGGCTTCTCAACAGTCAAATACTTGTAGGTTTCTTTGTCAATTGAACCTTCCAACAAAAGGTCTTTCAACAAGACATGTATCTTTTTGTAGGCTATGTTGACTTCATTAAGGGATACTCTGGTATACTTGTCTACATCATTCAATATATCCAACATTTTACCTTCATATTGTATCGCTTGCATAATCACCACTCCCCCTCCTTTATCAGGTTTCATAACCCTCAGTTCACTATTGTTGCTAATTTCTTTTAATGTATTGAACTCTGCTTGGGATAAATTAGAATGCATACGTTTAGTAGCTAGTTGCTTTCTGATTTCATTTTCAATTTTAATTTCAAAGTTCCTCAACTGGGGGTGTAAGGGGGGGTTAAAGACACTCTTACGCTTTAGTACCTCACCATAAGAATGACTGGTTTTACCTTTGAAAAATAGTTCTAGGTTCTTTTTCCTAACAAATAACTTGATGTCGATTAATAGTCTAAAAATATCTACTCTTTGTCTAGGGACAAATGTGAAACCTTTTGAAAACAAGTTAAACCAAGAAACATCAACCTGAGCATTAGAATAATTAAAAATGTTGAAGCCGTTGTGTGACCATGTATTTGCATTGTTGCTAATGTCATTACTTAATTCCACTTCTGTTCTCTTCTCACTAATGATCTCTCCCCCCTCCCCATATAGTTTTTTGAGTTATAGTACACTTTTTCTTGATTCATTAATCTCTCTGATCTTCTAAGCGGGGGGAATTCTTCATTGTTAGTTGAATGATCAAAAACTTCCGCCATTTCCCCATCTTCCCACTCAGCCTCATAGGCATATTGTTTGTTCCAACTACCATATTTTTGTCTTGGAACATACTTGGGTTTGGGGTAATGACTTTTGTTTTTATATTCTTCTAGGTCCCTCTTGATTTTCCTTGTTTTTATATCCTGAACCTCATTACATTTACATTCTATATTTTTAAACAATTCATGATATTTGGTCCTTTCTGTATCAATAGTGAACTTTAAATCAGTAATTACAGACTTGTTAATATTCTCAATGTCTGTAAGCAACTTTTCCATAAGTAATTCATTGTTTTTTATAATAGCTTTCATAATGGCAAATCCACAATTATCAAATATTTCAATCAGTTCTTTAAAAAAATCCGACCCTTCTATTACATTGTTAGGGAATTTACAGACTCTGAGACCTTTAGGAACAATTTTTACAGCTAAACAATGTTTAAGATATGCATTGTCCATATCAAGAGTCTTGTGTTTAAACAAAAATAATTCCAAGTCACTTAACATTTTAGAGTAAGAAGCACTAGTTGTAACACCAACGTGGTCTTTGTTAAAGTCAAACTTTAACTTTAACATATCAGATACTAGGTTTTGAGTACCTGATGCACTTGGCGTTTTGTCCTCCATTGCCCGAAATTGGCGCCTTTGACTTTTAGGTCTCACTGCTCTGTTTTCCACATCATTGCCGTTGTCTATGGTAATGTGAGGGAAACCTTCCAAACTGTTCTCACAATTGTCCTCAACGTCCAAAATAGAATTAACCTGCTTAGACGTATTCAAACGCCTCGCCAACTTCCCTGTGGTTAGCTGCCTTTCTTCCTGATTCCCTGGTAAGGGAAGTGACGAAACTAACGTAACCATCGATTGGCTGATGGGTGTGAGCAAACCCACAAGCTGTGTCAATTGTCCAATTAATTTGCGCAATTCGCCCATCTCAGCACTTCTGGATCCCTGATCTGCACCCGAAAGTAGCTCCATAGGTAAACTGATAAACACAAAAACAGGAGCCGAAGGCGGAGAATATAAACTAGTAAAAAACCAATAACCACCAGCTCCAGGTACAAATGAATCAGGACCCAAATTGAAGTAGCAAGTTTAATATCCACTCAATCTCCGATACAAAAGCAGCAAATATGATGTCCACTGAATCACAAAACTAACGTTTACAAAAACCAACATTTTCGTCATCAACTTCCTCAGTAATCATCACCATAATGAATACTTTTCCTTATATAGTGTGTTTACTCCA
Source organism: Protopterus annectens (assembly GCF_019279795.1). NCBI lineage: Eukaryota > Metazoa > Chordata > Ceratodontiformes > Protopteridae > Protopterus > Protopterus annectens. Next base: position 687,644,433 of record NC_056735.1, read on the forward strand.
ATTAGTGTTTAAACTGTCCAAACATAATAAAGCAAAGTAAAATACCTAATGAATAATAGATTAAATACATCAACTAACCACAATAGATTGTAAAGCATGTTTAAATATAAGAACAGATGTTGAATTCATTTCAAAAGTTAAAACATGTACATATATCAAAGTTAAAATTCTGTTGTAAGTTAATAAAAGTATTTAATTCTTTCACGAACCACAAATTAGACTCTGATATAAATATATTGAATTGCACCATCTAGTGGTCAAAATAAATATCACAGTATTTAACCGTAAAAATAACTGATGTAAACGAGTTAAAATGTGTACTTGTTAAAAATGCTAAATGTATAAACATAAATAGTTGATCTTAATAAATTTTAATAAATAATTTTAATAAATATTTTTAATAAATATACAAATTTCTTAAGCAAAATAACTATTAAAAATGTTTAAAATACCTTTTAAAGTGCTAGAGCTTAGCTGCCCTTAGTTTAAGCACTGGTGCAAGAGACACCATGTCATTTAACCCCAAATTTCTACCTGAATCAAGTATTAGTTGCCAATGTAACTCCCTATATTCAATAAGGGTTTCCCACATACCACCTCTGGGATTAGTGGGAACTACTTCAAGCACAAAAAATTGATAACCTGTTGTTGGACATTTCATAGAGTGTTTACTTAGTGCATTTTTATCATTTTTCATTCTAACATCATAAAGGTGCTCATAAATTCTTTGTTTGATCTTCCTCTCACTTTTACCAACATAAAAGGAAGAACATTTCTTACATATAGCAATGTAAATAATGCCACTAGTGTCACAATTGGCAAAACTATTTAAAAATAATGTCTTCTTCCTTGCTTGTAAATAAATCGAGGTACCAGTCAATAGGTGCGTACAATAGTTACACCTACCACATTTAAATAATCCCTTCTTAGCTTTGCTATTCTTACTTATTCTATTCATATTGTAACAATTTTCTAATATATTCTTGATGTTTCTCCCTTTGCGATAGGTGTAATTTACTTCCTTGTCAAAAATGTATTCTAAATCAGAAATTTCTGAAAAAGCATTCCATTCTTTAGTCAAAATTTCCTTAATTAATGTTGAATATTCATTGAAGGTAGTAACAAGCCCTGCACTATGTTGTTCAATATTTGGTTTGTTGCTTACCTTTGTTTCAGCTGTGTCTTTTTTACCTAAAATAGGGGCAAAGGGACCTTCCCTCTTCTTAATTACTTCTTCTAAGATGTTGTTGAAGTAATCATTTGAATAACCCCTCACAGCAAAAAGCTCTCTTAGTAAGTTAACTTCATCACAAAATGCGTCATCTTCAGATGTCATTCTACTTATACGAACTAGTTGTCCTTTTACAACTCCCTTCTTCTGAAATGGATGACAACTACTAAAATGTAAATAGGAGTTGGAAAATGTTTCTTTTCTGTATATCTTTGATGTGAAATGTACATACTGCAGTGTGGAAAGCATGACGTAGGCAGGGGTGGTGTGTGTATCACACACATGTCAGCTATCTGTATGTGAATGACATTTGTGGACTCCACAGTGTGTGTGTGTGTGTGTGTGTGTGTGTGTGTGTGTGTGTGTGTGTGTATGTATGTATGGCTGTCTGGTACATGGAGTGAGGGTGTATGCTACCATACAGAACAGACAGGATCCCTAACCCCTCACGGTGATGCAGTCTACTACCCTGTTGATGCCATCGGTCTCAGCCTTACTGGCTACTTGTACATGTTCATTCTCTGTGTCACATCATGTGGGTGCACAGTACTGTGAGGGTGATTACCACATAGGCAGGGGTCCTCACCTCAACACTATTGAGTGTGCATTATAGTGTTGTTGACCCCGTGAGTGTGGGCATGTTACTGTGTGTTTCTGTGTATATCTGTGTGTGTTCTCATCCTGTAATGTGACAGGGTATTACTGCTACACAGTGAGGCCTCATGCTATCAAGTGGCCTCTAACGTTATCATCGGCTAGACCGCTGTGTAAACCCCCCACACCATGTCAACATACCTGTGATGTGACCTGCTATGGATGTCACGTCTCTAACCACTGTAGCCTATTAAACAGCCCACATGCTTCTGGATCAGTAGATGTGTGGACATCTGTGGTATGGTAGCCTTTCTAACAGTCAGGTTGAGGCTACGTATAGCATGCTGGTATTGTCATATATGCCTGTGAGTACTCCACATTTACACATGGGAAACTGCAAACACTGCTACTTGTTGGCACATGCAAGTAGACCATAAGGAGGGAAGCAGGGCATCATTATGAACATGCTGTTACTGTTGTTACCAAGACACATACTGTGAACATATAACAATGCATTATAAACCTGTACTACATGGTATGTCTGGTGCATGTCAACAGTACACAACTAATGTAATATACACTTTTCTCACTATTCTGTTCACCCTGTGCATCAGACCATTTGAGCATGTCCCTGCACCGATGGTGTGGATGACAGGGATGCGGCACAGGCATCATCATATGCACAGGGTGATATTGTTTGCCAGGGGCATAGGCTGCACCAGTAGATGACATCATGTTTGTGGGTAAGGGCCGGTGATCTGATTGGACATGTGTGGTCATTATGCATGTGGGTGTTGCGGTGCCCTACAGATGTTTTTGCTGTGTGCGTGTATGAGTGCACACAGTTCTGCCTTTTGCCAGGCCTACACAGGGGTATTATTGACAGCTCCAGATTGTACAGACCAGGATGTACAGCTCACTGTGTCCGGCCATGGCCATGTGACCTGTGCCTGCCAGGGGTTACACGGGCACTACCAGGCAGAGGTACAGATTGGCTACTGTTCGATGACACATGTACACTGGAACCGTGTCCCCGCTGGGAATGTCCAGGGCCACATCCATGTGGCCTGATGTGTCCTGGTGTGGACAGCGCAGCACCAGCTGCACTGCTACTGGTACTATGGGAGCGGACATGTGAGGTGGCTCGTTCACATTGACCTGCACTAGGTGGTGTAGCTGGCCTACGTCCATGTGGCCTACGCCTCACTCCTACCAGATGTTCCAGCACAGACAGCTCACTCTCGTGGATTGCCATGCCACGGTCAAGGATTCCGACCATGTCACCCAATCGCCTGTCCAGAACATCAGCAATCTGCTGTTGAGTATTTGCCAATGCCTGGATGTTGTCATTTAGAGTACGGATAGCAGCCCTCTGAAGCCTCTGCCCTTCTCTGTTCTGCCATTCAGCATGTGCCTGTGTTGCCATTACAGTCTGGAATATGCGTCTGGTGACACCAGCTGCTGTGATCTGTCCTGCAGGTGCATGTCTGCCAGAGGTCCTCCTATGAGCAGCACTGGCCACATGCCTGTGTGGCACATCTGCAGTCATTACACTGACACCATGGTGTGGAGACGCACCTTCTGTAGCCACCACACGTTCCTGTTCCAAGCTAACACACGCTGACTGTCCTTCCTCTATGGCCACTGGTGATGGGGTATGTGTTGGCATGAGAACTGTGTGCTGGGAAGAGGGGGACATAGCTGGAATGACAACCATTGGCACAGATTCAGCCCCTGACAACCCTGCCTGTACTTCATGCATATGTTCATCACTGCTAGTATCTGTGGGGACACTAACATCAGACGGACCGCTGGAGGGTAACGCACCTACATCACCTGTGAATGCAAAGAAAGACTCTACATTACAATAGACACACACACAGGCACACACACACACAGACACACACACACAGACACACAGACACAGACACAGACACAGACACACACACACACAGACACACCATGCATGAGTTTTGACAGACAGCATGCAGCATGCATGTGATACAGCAGACGGCATGCAGCTCAGACATTAATAGTGGTAGTTAGCATACCTCCCTGGGTTGCACACAACAGCAAGCAGGTGTCATATCAGTAGCCATGCAGTTCACACAATCATGGTAGTAAGCATGCATCCCTGTGATACACCATGTGGACCAGCACAGGTTAACAGTACACATGGCTGAAGTGACCTTGACATGTAATCTGCTGACGTGTGCATTGACATGCATACATGTCTGACCCAATGGTGTCCTGACACATGTACAGTGTTGTAATGGGTATCACATTGCAGTGTTGTCTGTATGCCCTACAGATAGAATGCACGTTTAGCAAATGTGCATGAGCATGGAAGGGTAGTGTGAGGCATCTACATTGCTATACAGTGTGAAGTACAGACACTGTGCCATTGCATGGTATCATGAGGCATCTATATTGCCATACAGTGTGTAATACGCACACATTGCATAGCCATAACTGCGTGCATACACATGACATAACTATGGATTGTGACCCACGTTGCTGAGGTGTATACACACCAAACCATGCTGTGTCATGTGACAGGTCACTGGAAGACCTATGGATGATACCCCTGCACAACTACTACACAGTCTTAGCTGCCTGGCAACCATGTCCACACATGGCAGACTTGTCAATACACCATGTCCCACATGACATTGATGTACCAGACACACGAGGTGCATGGCTGGTGGTGATGTCCTACAGCAGCAAGGGAAATGTACATTATCTGTGGCCTGATGTGGTGTCAATGTCTGTGGAAGCTGTACAGGTGACTACTGTCATGCTATGACACAGTTGTGATGTTCAACACATCTTATATGGTCGACTTACGTGACACCTCCACTAGCTGTGCACTGGCTTTTAGGATGTCCAGTGTACCACATCAACTGTATAATCAGTCAACTAAGGCTATAGTTGGACCATGTGTGGACAATGTGCAACAGGGTGTATACACATCACATCTACTGTGTGGCTACATGTCTCTGGCCATCCTCCATGGCCATGTGTGAACATGTGTTGGCCAAATGTTTGTGATGGCTGTCTATCTCACATGTCTGTGTTGTCCCATATGACATACAACCATAGATGTCAGATATGTCACCGTCCACAGGGCTATGCAGACAACGGGTTGTATGTTTGGTATGTGGGGTATGTATTATGGGATAGTGTGACAATATTGCAGCTAGAACACTACATGTCTGGGACATGTCAGATGGCACATCACAATGTGTGCACCCATTGCAGGGGCATATAACACAATGGTGTCTCCTGTGGGCTGCCCATATCCCAGCTCACTGTGTGGTACTGTTTGCATACCACACATGTGTTGTTCCAATGTAAAGTACATATGCCTACATTGAACAACACCTCCACCGTTGTATGCACAGCTGTCCACACATGTAGCAATGATGGATACTGTGGTTTCATGTCAGTGTTTCATTTCATTTGTATATATTGAACATTGGTAGCCAGTGTGAATGATGGGAGATGCGACCTGTATATTGTGACTGGACCATACATCATGTGTACATGTGTTAACTGGCCACATGGCGTATAGATATATGCATTAACATGCCTGATATTGATGACAGTCTCACCTGCAACAGGCTGATGTCTGTGCAGCATGCTAGAGGTACCTGTATAGGGGTGACACAGAAGTTTGAACATTATCCATGACTGTATGACAGCCACAGGGTGCATTGTGCATGTTAACACATTCGCCTGTACAATAGCATATAGTATGCACATGTGTGCATACACAGGGTAGCATACTGTAGTATGCAGCATGTGTGTAAGCATACCTTGCATATGATGTTACATTACATATTGTACAGTGACACGTGCAACTAAATGGGATATAATAGTGATATGTGCAGTAGTGACTTAACAGGCAACTTCAGGCTCATTGGTTGGGAGACCTCCACGATGGCAGCTAGTGTTTGTGGATGCTGTTCTGAGGGTGTCCCCAGGCTGGCCAGTAACTCCTCAGTGGGTGTGAGTGGGGGCTGGGTTGGTGGCCCACCACCTGTTCCACCTTGTTCCCTGACGATTGCAGTGGCATGCTGTTTCACATGACGTATCAAGTCCGTGCAGTGTCTGTGCACCTGCTGGTAGGTGCGGTTATGGCCACCCACACCATTAACCCTCCTGCTGGGCATGCTGTGGCACATGGCTGAACAACACCTCGTAGTTCTCATGGAGGTAAGGGATGAGGACATCATCCTCCTGGCAGCTGTACGGTGGCAGGCGTGAACGAGGCATTATCTGGAAGACATAATGATGGTGACAGGTCACAGTATCACAGAGATGTACAGAGATACAGCTGCACATACATTTGTATTAAATCTAGTACATCTGCACAGTTATCTTTGCAAATCATCATGACACTGACATGACTGACATGTTTGTGTCACACACATGTAACACCCGTTATGCATTGGATATCATCACTATATATGTGTGTCACCTCATTACATTGCTCATACTCCATGTGAATACTGTCTTGATGTGGGCATGTCTGTTTGCCTGTACTGGTGTTCTTACCTATCAGCACATGCCTGGATGTGTCCACAGTGATGCTGTTGACCTTGATGCTGTGTATATGTCACATATCAACACATACATTGCCTTAATGGACATGAGCAGTGACAATGCACACATACGCACGGAAACCTTTACATGAATGTGTTTTGCCATATACATCTACACGGCACTGTACAGCAGTTCAACATCCTGCCACTGATCGCCCATGTTGCAAATGTGATAGACATGGGACAATGGCTAGCCGGACATCATTCGCAGGGATGGTTATCAACTATAGCATGTACAGGCAAGGTTTCCTAGCTGTATCCGACAGCCATTTTGCCACCGCGCGGTGCATCAGTGCCACATTACTGATCCAGACAGTTAATAATACATCTACCATGCGGTCATCATACCATGTATGACAGAGATGACATGTGCAGCTTTGATGGACAGGGTTGCATGGTATGACGGGAGTATGTAACATGTATGGCACAGGGATTTGTCCAGCATGTGGCGATCCTTGTAGTAGGACGGTGGCTGTCCATGACATATGTCTTTCAGATCAGGATATGTACGTGTAGCATGTCCAACATCAAAGTGTAGCACATGTCTTTATGCAAGGTAGCCAGCATGCTGCATAGTGGAGGTGAGGATTGTGAAGGCTGGTATCGCCCATCCACGCATGGCCAATACCCCTTAAAGGTGATATGTGATCTGATATTGGTCACCTGAGTGCTGAGTATGCCTGTCCAATGATCTCCATGCTCATAGATGGCACCCTGTCATGACATGGGTGCCTCGTTGACTACCTAATAGGCCTGGAGACATCACCAACTCAGGGAGGTGAACTGCACAGCACCATCCCTTACACAGTGTCCATAATGTTGACCGCTGCCTAGGTGGTAGTTAATGGGTACAGGGTTATTCACCTAGCAGTAAAAATGCTATTATCAGCTGTCAGATTGTGCACATATGTCACACACCTCACCGACAAAGCCCATTCTGTATGTTGTCCACAACACTGAGACAGCTATTGCTCCTAGGTCATGGCCATTCACATCCTTACATACACAGATGCCTCCCATTTGTCTGTGTGGTATGGGCTACAATGAGGGGGAGAACAAAACATTAACCCTGCTTTACTGTAGCTGCCACTGGTGTGATATGCACATGTCACTCTGACACGTTTTGTAGTGTTGATTCTGTCAACAGGCCACTGGTAGAACACTCCTGTGACATACGAAGGTACATCTTTTATACTCAGTGTAGCTGGAACACGGTATGGGTGATGATGTCCTATGACCTGTCACATGTATTCTATGCAGTGTGAAATCATCCATACTGTCATCTACTTCTGTACTGCTAACATCTACGTTGATAAAGGTTCATAGACTTGCAGACCATACTCAGCAGGGTAATAGTGCAGTGCCTCCAATTATGACTGTCGTCTCCACTTGTGGGTTGCAGCGGGTTGATATTATCCAACACCCTATCTGTATTGCATATTCATGCTCAGCACTTGTTCAGAACTTGTGAGCACTTCATGAGCTACTAATTACTATAGCACCCATTCCAACTAATTTCTTCCAAGTACACTGTCTGTCCTTACATTTCCAGCTTGCTTACAGTACAACAGCTGTTGTACACACGTAACTCACATATCTTGTGAGACATGGTTGAATATACAGGCATGGCCAACTGTCCCGTACCAGTGCTATTGCCTGTCTATACGATGAATATGGCGAACATGTGGCAATAGAGCAATTGTCTCATGTACACAGTCAATGCTCAACTCCCAACATACGACACTACAGCCTGTGGGAGATGCACATATGTAGCCATGCTGGGGGTAATGCTCTCACCAACCCAGACTGTACCTTACATTCATGTGGGGACATGTAACATTTGCAACACGCCCCACTCATCACATAGTCTCACAAGATCTCCACCATCACAGGCCACACATAGTATGAGTACGACATTTGCAAAACCTCTCTATACTCTGTGTAGGCATCAGAGGCAGCCCCATCACAAAACACAACAACAATTATTTATAGCCCAGAGACTCATGTGTGCCCATCAAATACAGCCAATACGGTATTATAACATACCCAACACACCAGTCATAGGTGACTCTGTAGGCGGTCACACTGATGTCTCACTCAGCAGGCTACACAAGGTGATAGTCGCTTACATCTAGCTGTCGGGTAACTGGTTCTGCAACATAACCTATGCACCCATGCTACACCTCACCAGGTACAATTTGACTGTCATTCTCCATGTTAGTGTGACTGCCCTGAGATGTAACTCCCCAGACTACATGTGCAGGGGCATGCAATAGCTCTCCGGTCTTGTAGCCCAGAAGGTATCGGCCAAGCCCTGGGGAGCATTTTGTATTCATCCAGACTAGATACCACTGTACAACAACTGACTGTTTCACTTCAACACGTGCCTATGCTTCTGCTGTCATTCCACAGGCATCCAGTATCTGTCCGCTTTGAATGACATGGTCAACAAAACATGATGCTTTGGCACAGATGACCTGCACCTGTCAGCCCTGGGAGTACAGATAACATTTAAGGCTCTTGCTGCTCCTATACTGCCTGTCTTGCACAGTTTCCAATAACATTCACCACCAGAATGGGAACAGGCAAGCAAAACATGGGTCATGTGACTCAATGCTTGACATCATTTCTGACTCACGCAGGCAATGCACTCCTTATAATGGACCACTTCAATATCTCTGCAGTGACTGGTTCCTGCCTCTAGGCTCCACAGAGCACACCTGCACTGACAGGTTATACGCAGACCACGCCTTTCAGTAATGTAACCTGGACCGGAACACCCACGGCTGAGGTGTGTCCATATTTCACTATGTTGTACACACCTCCTGGCTGGTTACTTAGCACAATGCATCAGAGGTGATCCACGTGCAACTAACTGTGGCCAGAACTGCAATACACATTGTAACATGCTACGGATTCGACAGCATACTCCACGGTTACCAGCCCTCATTTCTTGGTGTACTGGACAGTAGGGTTCAGACAGGTACTACTGATGTGTGACTGACACTACCCCACACTTAACTGGGATAGCTACTCATGTACCGACGCATTAGGCCAATGCTGTCTGGGATTCATAACCTCCACTCGGCTGGATCAACCCATACACACCACCACCAAGACCAACAATATCCTAGACATGGACATTACCAACATGTCACTGGTGTTCCACACCTGGGGTTATCCCCTCATTGGTAGTTTCTGAACATATGCTAATCACCCTTGTTATCCACATTCCGGCACCACACCCTTCATGGCATACACAGTACAAGATTACTACAACGCCTACTACAGACATCTTATGACAGCAGTAGTAAATGTCATGACACCTGTGCAGATGGACAATGCACATACAAACACTGAAACATACCCCAGTGCACTTCATTAGCACTTACACGACTGCATGGATCATGCTATTCCAAACAGAGCCATGATGGTACCCACCAGATCATGGATGCCACTCTGGGGGTCCAGTTCCATGGACATAATGTACAGCAAAAGGTGGAGGCTGTTGCAACGTGGAGTACAATCCCATGGGTGGGGTAGCTCACTGGTCAGCCTCAGTAGGGCTCTGGGATCCCTTATCACATCATCCAAACCTAACTAAGTAAACATTACTGCGACACATTCCAGGGTGTACCACAAAGCATTATGGAGGTATGTCAGTAGTCAATGGCAATACCCACATCTGCTCTGACATATGACGGTTACTCAGGAACATTACAGAACCAAGTGATGTTGGCAACATCCTGGTGGATGGGTTCAATGCTTACTTTACACCCTCTCACTCCCTACAGGGCCATAATCCATGCAGGAACATTGCGGGGTCCCTGCGGTCACAACTACACAGTTCCAACCTGCACTCTCTAAGGCCTGGAACACAGACTCCATGTGACCGTCCAACATCCCAGGCTGTGATTTACACAAACCTCAGAATGACATGTCTCCCCACTTGGCCACCAGATTCACTAATAGCCTTGTATCAGACATTGTGGCCCCTGAATGGTGCACAGCAACAGTTATCACACTCCACACAGGTGGCGCCACAATGAACCAGAGGGACTATTGCCCTATACGCCTGACTGGACTGTTCTGCAAGGCTATGGGGCACATCATCATGGAAGTCATTCACAGAGACAATGGTGGCCTCCAGACCTTTGATGCCACCCAGGTTGGACTTGTTAGGGCCAGACCATGGCTCCTACACCTAGTGGACTCCTATGATACAGTTACCAGGGTAGTTGATGATGGTAAGGGGGTCCACACAGCCTACATTGTCCTCTCATTGGCTTTCAGCACCGTTCTCCATTCTGATATTGACAACATACACATCCACCTGCACATCGACCCCTACGTCTCAGGATGTTATGCAAAGTGGCTCATGGACAGGACCCACACAATGAGGGTAGCATACCGTAGTACCTACTGTATTTCAGTTACACTTGGCGTACCACAGTCCTCAGTCATAGGGCCCCTCATGTTCGGTATATGCTTCCCTGAGGTACAGGCTAGCACAGAGGGACTTTCCCTGACTAGGTTTCCAGACAGCTGCATACAAGGCGCCATGATTACTCCACCAGCTGATACAGACTCCCTCCATAAGGGTGTCACTGTGACGGATACCTGATGTCAATAACATGGCCTCAAGCTGCATGACACAAGGTGCATGAACATCCCCTTTGGATTACACCAATCACCCACTGACTATCACGTAGGTGGTAGTCCCCTACATACATGTGACATTATATGGGATCTTAGTACACACGTATGTAGCACCCACTCCTTTGATAACCATATTGCCAATGTGGCATGGATATCCTTCTACGTGGCCACCCTTATCTGTACTGGGTTTGTAGCTGGAACAAAGGCACCCATTGTACCTCTAAACTCCTGACGTATACACACATTCATGGGTACAGCACCCCATTTAGGGTGTACCTTACAGAACAGCAATGGCTTTACATACCACAACATTAACACACCATGAGGATTATTGAGCTCTGTAGGTTGACGTATGCGGCAGAACTACGGACACCACAACTGTACACATTTGCATACTCAGGGGTGACCTCTGCTGAACATACAGGGCCCATTTCCACAACAATATTCATAGATATACTCCACATAAGCGACATAAGCAAAAGCCACTGAGAGCAACATGCTCGTGGATATGTGCACAAATGCAATGATGAGTGGGATGTGCTTGAGGGTTACATTCCCAAACCAGACACTCACCATGCTTTGGAACATGATTCCTATGTACATCACGCAGGGACACTCAGTAGCACTGTTTATGAGATACCTCACTTGGTGGATGGGAGACACACATGTACGCCAAGGATCACTGCATTGGCTGTACTGTGCAGAGGTGCAGGTAACACATGGCTCTGCTGTTCACAGACAGGACACTAGCCTAGAGAGGTGCCGCCAGTGTAAACACTGTAGTTGGGCTTACACATAGACTTGCCAGACAGCATAGTACCTCACTATGAACCTGTGAAGCTATTACATGTCCTTTGTGCATGGTTAATTGAGTAGCTCTTCCATTTTGATTAGCTATCATGCTGTTACAGTGTCCCGTGACTACAAGCCATATGTATCCTGTTACTGTGTATTGTACATGCCAGTAGACGATACCTTTTGTTTGCATGATATAACTGTTATGCTGTGTAGAATATCTGACATATCTACCTACAATACTGTACATTACACATATTTTACATATTATCCCATAATGCAAAGCATACTTGCACAGCAGGACCACCTTAGGCATGTTATTGTTGTTATATGCCCATACACATGCCTACTGTGACAGTATATCAACATATACTATCCCTGCTATGGCACGTACTTGTTGGACATACCCTACCACTGACGGCGGGTGGTGTGGAATTGTTCTGTTTAAAGCCCTCATGTAGCATCCCTTGTGGTGTCTGTGATGTTTACCTTGTGGCCCACAGCAGGACACACAATTTCTACAAGCGTTACTATGCTCAGCAAGACATCACTACATAATACCTTTTCCCACTTTATGCATTGCAGACACTTTTAATTAATACAAAACAGGCTATACATACACTAACATACTGAGTGTCCTACATACCTTGTTAGCGTTCCAAACTTTCGTAAATATCTCTCTTACACATTTACTGTTTAAACGGTTCTATGGTATGAGCATACGTTTTGAATGTCTGGCAAGTCATCCTTATATATGTCGATACCTGTAACATGTGGTTTCCTGCTGCCAATTGGTGTTTGTGAGTAAATTATTACATGCACATCAGCTGTGAAGCTACTCCATTCACCAATTACACGGCAACAGTGGGGTATAATTGAATTCCCCACTTGGGCGTTGCCCTTTTGCCCTACCTTCGGGGAGATGGCCTGTATGTGTTTTGTTGTGTAGAATTGCAACTGCTATTTGTAGAGACACGGATATTTTGGATTCATGTCCCCCGTGGATTGTGTGTGATAGAGTATGTGGTTCTACATGTGAGTGTACCTGTCATCTCAACCATCTGATAAGGGAATATTGCAAACAAAACCTGTAACATCGCCATCTGTTCCATTATACAACAACTACGATTTCACATGGCGCCTTTACAAATGTGTCTCTCACAAGGTATGTTAACGCTTCTGCAGATGTAATTGAGTGAGTGGATGTTTGTGATGTTATTACAGTCTGTATTGCTATTGTTTCATGTGTGGGAGATGTAGGTGGGTGTACATAGCATATACAGGTTTGTGGGGACTGCATTTCTACATATTCCATATATATGTGTGGGGTTCTTCCCTAATTGAAGACCTATCATTTAGTAGACTGAAACTATGGTTGTTACGGGCTTATACATTGGGCCATTGTTAATTGGTTTCTATATAGTATGCAGGTGAGGTTGATACTACCATACCTCTGGAAATAAAGTGATATGCAAAGGAATGTTACTAAATGACAGCTGTCCTGTGTATTTCTGTCACAGATATTTGCACTCATTGCAGTTGTGTTGGTGACTGTACCTCTTTGGCATGGGTTGCCACCTTTTCAAATGGCCATAGTGGGACATTTGTAGGACACACATTGGTGTTTACAGGCCGACACATACCCACGGTCAGTACATAGGATAGCACATACTTTTATCCTGAATACATGCTTATTCTTGTAGCACTTTAACTACTTATCATGTTTCATGTAACATTTACGTTTTTTAGATACAGGCATAACTATTTAATGCAACTATTACATAATATATGGGACATACTTATGTCCTACAATCTCGGACATTTGCCCTTTTTAATATTTTTTGTCAGGACACAACTGCCCAGGGAGGGCTGTCCCTCTTAACGTGGGACAGGTGGTAACCGTATGCCTACGGCCAGCTATAACCACACCTACCATAATGATCTACCTGACAACAACTGAAATAGCGTGCAGGAACCACAAACGAACAGCTATAGGCAGCACAAACCACACACCACTGCTGAAACTCACAGAACCAGATCGCACAAAGCCACAGAACTGCAATTGGAATTAATAAAAAAGTACTGAAAATGTAATGGTTTAGCGCTTTCTCTCGCTAAAAGGCGAGCTTCATCAGAACCACATATAAAATACATACACTTCCTTAAAAACCAAAACTGGCGCCAAAATGACACCCAACAACAGGAAATGCAAAACTTAAAGGCATATCCATATTCTTAATAAAAACATTATTCGAAATTACATATTTTGTTAAACAATAATATATGCAAAGTTTATATATGCATGTGTATGAATAAATAAAATTTTTATGCAAATCGTGTAAAAAATAAATTAATATCAGATAAAACAAAACTTAGCCCTTCAGATAATGCTAAGTCCCAATGAAATTGTGTCATTATGTCTAACAGTAACACTGACTTAATTGATATACTTTCATTAATAGCCGGAGGGTAATGCATCCAAATATAGTTGCCACCAAAGCTCTCTATAGGACAGATAATTTTTAATATCACCTCCTCTAGGGTTCCTTCTAACGGACTCCAGTATAGCAAACTTGAAATAATGTGTAGCACCAAGTTCATGAATATGTTTGCTAAGGGCATTATTCATGTCTGACTTTCTTATGCTGTATAGATGGGAATATATTCTCTGACGTAGTTGACGTTCTGTCTTCCCAACATAAAAATAATTGCATTTGAGGTTCCTACCCATTTTGTAAACAAATCTGGGTTCAATACCTATAACATCCTCCATACCCTGGTTTGTAGTTAAAATATGCCAATATTTATATATAATATTTTTTATGTTGTTACTATATGGGCCATATTCTATGACACATACAGAGTGTAACTTGTCAAACCTCTCCATAGGCCTCAATTTATCCACTGAAAGAGTAGATGCAGGAACAGGGATTGTATTAGCACTAGTATCATTCTTCCTATTAGCCCCTAATAAAGGGCAGTACTTCTTACCCCATTCCTTCATAACATATTCCGCTGTTTCATCCAGAATTTTTAAAGAGTATCCCCTATCTTTAAAAAGAGCCTTCAAATAATTTATTTCGTTAACTACATCTTGATATTCAGAGGTCATCCTAATGGCTCTAATGCATTGTCCTTTGAAGATATTCTTCTTCAAAGTTGGTGGGTGAAAGCTGTTGTAGTCTAAGTATGAATAGGTATGAATTGGTAAACGTCTGTTTTCTGTAAATGCAAGATTTAAACCTATCATTTACCAAGGAAATGTACGTGTCAAGATAAGCCACCCCTATGTTATTAACTGTGGAAGTAAATTTCAGATATTTACTACTATTATTCAGGTGTTGCATAAAATCATCCAGCAACTCAATATTTCCATTCCACAATATATAAATATCATCCAGGTAGCGAGAATAATAGGCAATATGATGATAATATGCACTATTAAATACATATTTCTCCTCCCAGTCAAGATTTGTTTACAAAATGGGTAGGAACCTCAAATCCATCTTGGAAAGTACGAATGCTCAGAGTCAAATTTCAGTAACACATTCCTCTAAATGTGGCACTTGTAATCAATGTACCCATATACTTGATATTGGGAGTATTGAGTTGCAAAATGTAGGTCACAGTATAGTTCATTTTCGTAAGGGTAATTGTAGGTCAATGATGCTTGTGTATATTGCTATTTGTCAAAAATGCAATTATTTTTATGTTGGGAAGACAGAACGTCAACTACGTCAGAGAATATATTCCCGTCTATACAGCATAAGAAAGTCAGACATGAATAATGCCCTTAGCAAACATATTCATGAACTTGGTGCTACACATTATTTCAAGTTTGCTATACTGGAGTCCGTTAGAAGGAACCCTAGAGGAGGTGATATTAAAAATTATCTGTCCTATAGAGAGCTTTGGTGGCAACTATATTTGGATGCGACCACCCCTCCGGGTATTAATGAAAGTATATCAATTAAGTCAGTGTTACTGTTAGACATAATGACATAATTTCATTGGGACTTAGTATTATCTGAAGGGCTAAGTTTTGTTTTATCTGATATTTTTTTTACATGATCTGTATAAAAATTTTACTTATTCATACACATGCATATACAAACTTTGCATATATTATTGTTTTTTAACAAAATATGTAATTTCGAATAATGTTTTTATTAAGAATATGGATATGCCTTTAAGTTTTGCATTTCCTGTTGTTGGGTGTCATTTTGGCGCCAGTTTTGGTTTTTAAGGAAGTGTATGTATTTTATATGTGGTTCTGATGAAGCTCGCCTTTTAGCGAGAGAAAGCGCTAAACCATTACATTTTCAGTACTTTTTTATTAATTCCAATTGCAGTTCTGTGGCTTTGTGCGATCTGGTTCTGTGAGTTTCAGCAGTGGTGTGTGGTTTGTGCTGCCTATAATGATCTACCTCTGAGTTAGCACTAACAGACACACGATGCAAACACACACACACACATTACAGTCCCATGGAAATACACACAGCACCCTCAACACACACATACACAGACTACGGCAATCACAAACACAGTTGAACACAGTACCTACGTGGACCGCAACTCCGGCAGCGATAACTAAATGTCCCTTAGTATCGTGATAATATTACACGCGGTTCTAGTGTTCCGGTACTGTCCTCTTTCAGTCTTTCAGCCTCGTGATTACGCGTGTCGGTATGTGACACATTCCATAGTTGGCAGTATCCTATTTATTTGTACCTCCATGGTTGTGCACATGTCGTTGCCCTATCTACATATTTGCAGATATAGGTGAATCCGTATATATCAACATATATCTCTCTATCACCCTTTCTATCTCTATTACGTATATGTATGTATATATATATATATATATATATATATATATATATATATATATATATATATATATATATATATATATATATATATATATATATATATATATATATGACAGAGAGAGTGACAGGCAGAATACACCTTTAATTGTGTATATGTCGGTGTATACTGTTACCTGGACTCCGCACATTTGTGTTTGAACCTGTCACATTACACACCTGCCATTGGTACATCTTGGGTAGCTTAGTGTTAGGTGATTGTGTACATGATTGCATGTTCTACTCCTGGCAGTGGTCATTTTACCCTTCAACGCAGGCACTATTAGTACAGGGGTGAATAATGCTGTTTTCACCTGTTCTGGACATCACTGACGGTGATCTGCGAGATATTCAGAGAAGCTTAGCCCTGTTTCGCGCATATCCGTATAGTCATATTTAAATGACGCTTACCAGCACTGGGCAACGCATATTCCTGCTAACATGTGCTAAACATGATCTGATGACCTGCATCCAACATGCATTATTCGTGCCTTCGGGATTATGTTACATCCCTTGCAGGACGTGGGAGCAGGAACATGCACGACAGTCACTGCATTTACCACTTGGGCATCTGGGATTTGTACACGTGTTATGGCATTTTGTATGTGGACTGTACTATGGCTGTTACTCCATACTGCGATCAAATGGATAACTCAGTTAGTTTACATATGGATGAGACCTATTAATGGTATGTCCAAGTGATGTTTAATGGATGTGCTCCAGCATTGGGTATGTATGTCACAGTGAGCCACACACTATAATGTGCTACACCTTCACACAACCATAGGTGGAGCATGCTGGGGTGACAGATACCTGTCATGGGTACACCCCATGCTTTGCCACTACATCCATGATTACATTATATGGAGCCTCTCATTAACGCACCAGGGAATCCATGCAGTGTGTGGGGAACAGTGATTACACACATGGATCCCACAATTGGCTCTGCTCCACTGAGCGACAGTTGGTTACTCAATGTGGTGGCGACAGCAGACACTGTTTGCCTTGATTGATGAATGGCCTCTGACAATCGGGTGTGTACCTACCGATGTACCTAGGAACCTATACACACAGTGCTAACATATGCTGATAGGTGCGTACTGTTCAGGTGTTGACATTCCTTGTTCCAATAGCTGTTGTGTGTGCAATGGTTGAGGGCTGCCTATGTAGGATTCACACAGTAGGCCACCTATACATTACAATTTACAGGTGGTCGTGTGTGTGTGCCATCCATTTTACTGTGTGTGCAGGTGGAGAGGTGTGTTAGTCCATAGGGGCCTACACTGTCAGAGTATGTGCTATACGTTTCCTCTTTGCCAAGGCATAGGCATATTGGGCATGCCTCCGTCTGCCTACTGGGGCTGGCACAGGGTGTTCGTGGTCTGAATCCCTCTGTGCCTGTGATGGCCTTGGCAATTGTGGTGGGCTGTGAGGGCCTTCACCATTTTGTCACTCCTGCAGCTGTTTCCGCAGGATCATATTATGTAGCATGGCACATACTATGAGGATGTGGGCACACGTGCCTGGAGAGTACTGCAAGGCTCCACCAGATATGTCCAAGCAACGGAACCGTGATTTCAGCATCCTGAACACACGCTCTATGATGATTCTGGTTTGTGCTTGTGCCTCATTATGACGTTCTTGCATGGGCGTGTGTGCATTTCTGATGGGAGTCATCATCCACGGCTCCAGTGCATAGCCAGCATCCCCCACAAGGTGGCCATGTGGGATGTCCCCCCTGACAAATACCTGATACAGCTGTGAGGCATGCCAGATGTGGGAGTCATGGTAGCTTCCATGGCTGCCAGCACACACATCCATGATAATGCCCTGGGCATTGCACACGACCTGGCAGTTGATGGAGTGGTATCCCTTGAGGTTTATGTAGCACCTACCATGCTCACCGGGTGGTGACTTGATATGTATGTGCATGCAGTCTATCGCACCCGGTACCTTCGGGTAGTGTGCCACATGGTGGAAGAGACGCGTATTGCTGGCCAACTCCTCCTGAGTTCGGGGGAAGTATATATGCTCATTGGCATGTGGTAACATGGCATCCAGGAACTGGTGTAATACCCTGGATGCTGATGCCTGTGAGATCCCCATTATATCTCCAGTTGGCCTTTGAAAGGTACCTGTGGCTAGTATTCGTAAGCTTACACATACCTTCATGTCCACTGAGATGGGTTCCCCTCTGTTGTTTCTGGATCTCAGGCGTGGCCATCACAGCTCAACAAGTTGCTGTAAGATGTCCCTGTCCACCCTGTAACACTCTATCTCCAGATCATGTAGCCCCTGGTAGGTTACCCTTGGTCTGAACACTCTTCTCCTCCTCCAGGGCCTGCGGTGGTTGTCAGCATCATCCTCCACAACACCATCAGTCTCTAACACATGGTGATGAATCACAGCTATGGCAGCTCCCAACATGTACATTGTAAAAGTTCCCCGTATGTTTACACCTTTGGTGCAGTGTTTGGGAATACACAGGTGTGTGTGGGGTGCTTTCACGCTTTATACTATTGTGTTGTGAACACCGATGATGTCATAGGGTGTGTATGTATGATCGTAGCTACAGGGTATCTTATGTGTTTTACGACAGGAACTACTATTGTGGTGCCTTTGGTGTTGAATTACATTTGGCTGCCGTGGATTACCTCTTGCCCTTCCCTTTACATTTCTTCATGTTTCACCTCCCATTTTCTGGCATGCATATGGCAGCCTGCTTTCATTTATACTTTCCTAAACCTGGCTTATCTTGCGTAATGTGTTCTATGGCTGGTATACTGCAGGTTTGCTTTGCTCTGCTATGACAGTTCTCTTTTCTTTGCAATCCGACACCTCCCCTATCCTGTTTTGCTGGTTTCTGTGAGCAGACTTGTCAGCTGCCGATTGTCCGCTGTGAGTTAATAGGTGTTAATTGCTCAGTTGTACTCAATTACCCTACGGCATTTCCTTATTTTCTTCCCCTGACCTTCCTGTTTGAGCTATGGTGCACGGCGTGTGCATCCACTTACCGGGTTTCAGGCACGTTTTCCTCCCCATACACATATGCTTTCAGGCATCATATGTGCCCTCAGCTAAACAATGCTATACCTACCTCCCCACCCCTGTCCTGTGGCTTTGCTTAGCAATGGCCAGGCCAGATTTGCATTGCTCCAATGTGCTTACAGCTACGGTGGCACACCCTACTGCTGATGTCATGTATACCTCTAAGCCACTCCTCGGTGTTGTAGCTCTGCACTGTATGGTACATCCTTAGTCCGGCGGGACGTTTGTGATTCACTATTACCTGCCTCATTTGCATGGCATTGACTACTAATTCCTAGTTACCACACTGAACACTGTCACAGACCCTTAGCAACCCTTGCAGCTTGGTTGTGGTGTACCCTGCATACCATTGAGTATTATGGTGAAATCATGATTTGTATTACATTGCGATTTTATGACATTTGTATATATTTTCTTTGTGTTCCCATTTGCGCACACATGCCCTCCTGTTGTACTTTGCGTTACTGTGGACATGACATTAAATGTTGTTTTTTAGGTGTTGTGCATTTTTTCTTATGCCATTGGCTGTATATTTAGTCATTGGCATATGTTAACTTTGTAATACATGAGTCTGGTCCGCTTTCATAGCTCCGATGTTCTGTTTGGAAAAATTTAAACCGTGTTTTTTGGTTTACAATTCTATGGGCTTACGCTACGCCTGCACCACTTCATGAATCGCTATGTACCTTCATTTGCATGGTGCGGCACTGCTCATGGGGTGATTAGTATACCTAAGCCGAGGGCTGCGCAGATCTGGCATACGCCAGTAGTGCACGTGGAATTGGATCGTATCTGAATCGCTCGGCGGTCATGTTTGGTGTTATACCGCCTACGCTACGCCTGCGCCTGGCGCAAGCTTCATGAATCCCGGGGCTAGTGTTTACATATGGTTAAGCTGTAAAGTAGTTAGAACACCACCATAGAAAAGAGCTAGTCAGGTTTGGAACAAGGACATAACCAGTTTAATTTAAAATACTGTTTGAGATGCTTCTTAAATTGACTTAGTGAGTGAGTTCCAAATTTTACCCACAGAGTTGGCAAACAGAGAGACACCAGCTGAATTACTGATTCTGGCAGTTTGAACTAGCACTCTACTGGAAGAGCAAAGTGATCTGAGATTGATGTAGGGACTGATAATGCTTTTAAGTACAGGAGTATTTTCAGTTTGGTTAAGTACTTTATGTCCCACTATAAGTTGGTTGTACTGAATTAGTCTAGGCAGTTCTAACCATCCTAGACAGTTTAGGTTGTTGTAGTGGTGTGTCCTGTAGGGCATCCGGTGGCAAATCTGGCAATGTGGTTGTAGCAGCTAGAGAGTTTATTGAGATTGGATTTGCTTAAGTTAGTCAGTAGAGGGGAGGAGTAGAGAAGAGTCGAGAGTTGATGAGATCGTGCAATGGCAGTTCTAGCTGGTGGGGTTAGGAAGGGTTTAATCTTGTATAGTGATCAGAGTTTTTTATTGATGGTTTTGATAGTTTGGTTGACATGCAAGTCAAATTTAAGGTTATTATCTACAATAACACCTAGGAGTTTTGTATAGGTGTCTGGGGAGATTGTGGTGCCATTGTTAGATTTTATGGAAAAGGAGAACACAGCCGACCTATTAGAAGTGGAGAAAAGTAATAACTTTGGGCAGGATTCACGATGGCTTGCACGGAGTCTAAGAGTCGTGTAAGACTCCATGCAGCCATCGTGATCCAGGAACAGCCCAAAATCCCGTGTAAGAGACCAGCTAAAACGTCTCTTACATGGGCAGAGCGTGGATATGCTAATTACCTCACTTGCAGCCGAAAGGCATGCAAATGAGGTAGATTAGCAATCCACGAAGCTGAAACCAGTCCGGCTAAGAGTCGTGTTAGGTGCAGAAATGTACTCAGTTGACAACTGAGTACGTTACTGCAAATAACACAATGGAGCCATGACAGCTCCAAATAAAGTGTGCATATGTAGCAGGCAGCATGCCAATGGCCAAATATGTGGCCATTGGCATGGTAACCCGATGCAAACATGAAGTAAAATATTTTTTTTTCGGCGATCGGCAAGGTTTAAATGCAGCGCAGACCCGCGCAAATGGGCTGTGCTAAATAAGACATAAAAATAAAGGTTTGAAACCCACAAATGTGGGTTTTATGCAATGCATGGATTTGCAATGCAGGGACTAGCAGACCGAAAACAACATGGCCACCGTTTAGTGGTTGCTAAGGGGGGAAGCTGAGTGTAAGACACGTAACTAAGCATTAGTAGGCAATCCTATGTAAATGAGTGGTAGGATAGTGAATCTCACTGTCACATAGCAAATGAGCACATTCTGTGTAGTGTAAGAGTTAGATAAGGGGGAGTAACAGAGTAGGAGATAGGTGACATCACAGGGGGGAATGTCAGGAAGAAATCAAGCTCATTGGAGCAAAGTGGTATGTGAAAGATGTCAATCACACAGCATAGAAAGAGGAGTGTCAGCAGATAAGCATGGGAAAGTCAAGCAATGGAAGGTGTACACTGTGGCCAACACCAAAGTTTCTTGCTGTGCGTTCATGCACGCGTGTGGGTGCTGAGAGGTGCGAGTAAGACAGAGTGTGCGCGTGTAAGGCAGAGTAAGCATGTAGGAGCCTGTGTAAAGATCTATAAACCTGTTTGCACTGGTGTGCGTGCGTTTTAACCCAAATAAGCAGATTCTAGTCCGTGTAAGCATGTGTGCGCGCATGGTAGCCACTGTGAACGTGTTTCCGCTGGTATGCGCACTGCTCCCCCCTGAGGAAACAGAGAGGAAAAAGGAAGCAGAAGAAATAGTAGGAAGCTAGCAGGGAATACTGGTAGAGCTAGCAGGTGAAAACAATTAGAAGCAGGCAATTACACAGGCAGAATACTAGCCCAGCCCAGCAGTTAAAACACTGCAAACAGCATTGCAGTATGTTTCTCTCAAGAGACACTGCAAGACAGGAGTAAGCTAGTAGAAGTGAAAACTGAAAAAGCTGCACTCAGACCAAACATGCTAGGGGCTGCCATAGCTGTTATAAGGAGACATAGGAGACTTGCTGTGGGTGGTGTCAATGCAAATGCTGCCAGACAACCCACAGTGAGGAGACGGAGAAGAGTGTACAGGCACAGGGTCACCTACCAGGGGTTACATGAGCTGGAGATAGTGGAGCGCTATAGGGTGGACAGAGACCTCCTGCAGCAAATTGTTGAGCTGTGGAGGCCACACCTCACACACAGAACCAACAGAGGGGAACCCATCCCAGTGGAAACCAAGGTATGTGTTGGCCTAAGAATACTAGCAACAGGTACCTTCCAGAGACCAAATGGTGATATGATGGGGATATCACAGGCATCAGCCTCCAGGGTACTGCACCAGTTCCTGGATGCCATGTCAGCACATGTCGGTGAGCATGTATATTTCCCCAATTCCCGTGAGGTATTGGCCAGCAATATGCGTCTCTTCCATCAAATAGCAGAATACCCTGAGGTAGTGGGTGCAATAGACTGCACGCACATATGCATCAAAGCACCAGCCGGTGAGCGGGGTAGGGCCTACATTAACCACAAGGGCTTCCCCTCCATCAACTGCCAGGTCATGTGTGATGCCCAGGGCATAATAATGAATGTGTGTGCTGGCTGCCCTGGGAGCTACCATGATTCCCATATCTGGCATTTGACGCAGCTGTACCAGACATTTGCCAATGGGGACATCCCACATGGTCACCTAGTGGGGGATGCTGGATATGCACTGGAGCCGTGGCTGATGACACCCATCAGAAACGCACACACACCTGAACAAGAACGCCATAATGAGGCACACGCACAAACATGAAATGTAATAGAGCGTGTGTTTGGGCTGCTCAAGTCACGGTTCCAGTGCCTGGACACATCTGGTGGAGCCTTGCAGTACTCACCAACTACATGTACCCAAATTGTCATAGTATGTGTTATGCTACATAATATGATTCTGTGAAAACAGCTGCAGCAGGACCAGCATAGGGCCGGGAGAAACAGCCCCCCACCATTGCCAAGGCCATCACAGGCAGAGCATGACTCGGAGGAGGAAAAACCTGAGCCTGCCCCAGTAGGCAGAAAGAGGCATGCCAAGTATGCCCTGGCCTTGGCAAAGAGGCAATGCATAGCATATACACTGGCTCAGTAGGAACCCTGGGAATGATACCCCTCTCTGACTCACTCATATAGTAACAGGGATGCCTAACATGACACAACCTGCTCTCAAACATGTACAGGGAGTGTAGTATGTGCATCCGACAGAGGCAGCCCTGCAGCACCACCTGAGGCATGATTGCCATGTGTTAAGCAATGTAACACCATCTAGTATATGCAAACATGAAGACCCTGCCTAACATCTCACCCTCACCAAGCATGATGCCATACTATGAAGACAACAAGATCAAGTACAATAATTGGCTGAAGCATTGCTGTTAGCAAGGGTGAACAAATGGCTGACAGCCTGGGATGACATGCTGAGCAAGACATGATGCCCCACCTGCTAGGGATGGCACACAACCAGCACACCTGGCTGTGTGGATACTGGCAAAGGCTGTTGTCACCCCCACTGTGCCTTGAATAGGTAAGGCTGGAAACACAAACCCACCACCATAGGTAGCACAAGGGATAACAACCTGGACGTAATGCTACCCAATGCCAGAAGTCTAACCTGCAAGGTGCATGCAGACCAAACCCACCACAGCATGGAGAATGGTAATATCTGTTCTGTAACAGAAACCTGAGTCAAGGCCCAGAAGAGCACCCTAATACTACCATGTTATGCCTCATACCATGCTCTACAGCTCCAAAACATGGAACACACTACAATAGGAGTGTGGCTATCAGTAATTGTCAAGGATAACCACACCCCCAGGTTGGTACCACAGCAAAAAGCAGCATGGACTATCCACGGGCAAGTAACAGTGGCTCAAACTGCTTCCCTGTTTGCAGCCTTCTACAGACTACACTCACAAACCCAGGAACCCCAGCCGGCCTTCCTGAAGACACTGCAGAGTATGAATGTCTCAACAAATACCAAACAAGGCACACACAAAGTATGACAAAGGTGGCAATCCATTATGTATGGAAGAAGTAATCAGGGACCTAGGGACACAAGTGGATGGTAACCCGTCATGTGACACTCACATTGCCAAGGTGGCCAGGAAGACGTGCTATATTGCCCACCTTAATATGAAAGGATGCACATGTAGATCAAGAGAGGTCACTGTGCCCCCATACTCTTCCCTTATCAGGCCCATACATGACAACAATGCCCCAGTTCAGATGTACCTTACCTTACACCTGCAGCAGTTAGAAAGACCCCAAATGTTCCTCACCAACAGGATAAAGGGTCCAAACATTTGACATCTGCAGCCTGGCTGAAGAAACCACAGCCCAATTCACAAGCATACTGCCCAGTCAGAGGCAATGTATGCCTGATGTACAAGGCCATGTCCAATCCAGAATGAATGGACATGCTCCACTGCAGAAACCCCAAATCCAGCAGAGACACCACAGTGAGATATCTGAACCTCCACACATAGATAAATAGGATGTGCTGGAGGAACAGATCCATAACTCAGAGGCTCCTTACACTCTGGAACAGAATCCCAGTCCATGATAGGCTGAGCTCCACACTCATACTCAACAAGAGAAATCTGGTGAAGTGCATGGGAGATAGTAGGTGTACACTGGGGGCCATCCCTGTGTCACATCTAGTAAAGTAAACCCTAAATGGGCATAATATGCACATTGCAAGGGGTGTCGAAACTCACACACAGTCTGTCCATGCTCAAACATGGCCAGGGCAGATAGCCTAGTATGAACCTATGAACCTATGATGATACAAATTGTGCAGGACACAAAGGATTATCACACAGCTGTCCTACCTGATGGTAGGAACCATGGTGATAATCCACAGATATGCTCTGCAGTACTCAAATATCACAAACAATACACCAAACCCACACACATTGCCAACATCCAACCTAACAGATTCTTTGCAAACTCCCCACCAGCACCTTACTGCCAAATATCTATCCCAGCAGAGTGCTGGCCCCCTGACATTGCAGATGCTGAGGTAACAGCCAGCATCTACAAAGCACACCACACAGCATCAATGGTACCAGATGGTGTCCTGGGTTGTGTCCAACAAGTTCTGTAAGAAGAATGGAAGACCAAATATCACTACTGCGCACTATCAGTCTTACCACAGGATATGTACCCAAAGAGCAGTGTACAGCAACAGTGGTCCCTCACCACAAAGGTGGTGCCTGAATGGATACTGCAAACTATCACCCCTCAACCCTGACTATCTAGGTTGGCAAAGTAATGGAGAGGATGATCATGGATCCCAGGAATAACGAGATTGGGTACCTACAGACATTGGACCCTACCCAGTGTGGCTTTCATAAGGCAGATCCTGCCCCTTACACATGTCTGACTCATGTGAAACGTGCACCAAGGCCATTGATGTGGGGAATGTGGATCACACAGCCTATCTGGACCTTGCTAAACCCTTCCATACAATACCCTAGTTGGTCAGTACAGATAAGCTCACCAGCCTAACTATAAACCCCTATCCAAGTAGATGGGTTGCAAACCAGCTCAAGGACAGAACTGACCTGGTCAGACATGCTGGAGGCATGTCAGACTGCAAACCAGGTACAACTGGCATCCCACAAGGCATGGTCCTGGGACCTCTTTTGTATGCTATATATGTCACATAGGTACAGGCCAACATTGAAGGACTCTGTCTGAACAGGTTCGCAGAAGACTACAAACTGCCCACCATATTGGACCGTCCAGCTGACACAAGCAACCTACAAAAGGCACACATAGAAACAGACAAGTGGTGCCACAGCCATGTCAACAAGCTAAATGCAGAATAGTGTATAGTCATCCCCTGTGGAAACACAGTACATGGCCAGAAATTACCACATAGGTGTTAACCCAGTAAGTACATCAGGAGCAATAAGAGACCTGGGGACACAAGGTGATAGATATCCTGCATGTGACAACCATGTGTCTGTAGTGGTTACAGAAACATACCATATACCCACCTAATCATGAAGGTAAGCACAGCTAGGTCAGGGTAGGTCAATGTGCCTCTCCAGTCATCCATCAGCAGCCTCACAATTGCGTACAATGACCCTTGAGGGGTGTACCTTAGCAGACACCTGCATCAACTGGAAAGACCCCACAAATACCCCACCAGGAGGATCGCAGAGCTGTAACAGATGCCATGTGTCACTTGATTAAACAAACTGCAGCTCCACACAGTGCCATACCGCCTGGCTGGAGGTGAACTGTGCCTGATGTATAAAGCCATGACCAAGCTGGTATCAATGGACATTTGGCACCATGTAAAATCTGAATGCTGGTGACCTATGCAGATGACAGGCCTGAACCCCAGCACAGACATAAACAGGACATGCTGTACCGATTGGTCCATAACCCAGAAGCTCACTCCACTCTCGACTAAACTCTCAGTACAGGTTATCCAGGGAGTCCCTCATTGACTGTCATCCAGAGGAATCATGATGGCTGGATGGGAGATGGTAGGTGTACCCTGGATATCACCTGTATGTCACGGGTAGACAGAGGCACAGCACACTAACCTTGACATATGTCATGGCAAACACCAGTAAATGTGTGTTGAAGGACAAACACTCTCTGACTAGCATTACAAATGGACTAGGGCACATGGCCATTGTTTATCACTGTCCACACAAGGTGTGGAATACATTAACAATGTCAGACAATCATGTACTATACTGTCCATATCTGAACAAAATGCAACATGGTCATATCTGCATGACTGGCCCTCAACCAGTCTGGTGTGCTCACTATAAATATTACAAGCAGTGATAGGACTGAAACCGATGATACTGTCCACCACAGTGAAAGTACTGAACCAGTACACTATACGACAATACACTGTTTGGTCAGTAGGAAAGGATGTTGACAACTGTATGCAAACTATCCCATGGCAACCCTGCAGGCACAGCATAATGCCTGTTAGGTGGAGACACAAAGCAGATGGGCAGTAAGAACACAACCTGACATCCAACACTCAACTGTACATGTGAAATATAGATGACGTCCACACACAAACACAAATGTGGTGGACCACAGACTCCAACATAAGGAAAGTTCACACTGAGCATGCTCGAACACTTAGATAAATGAGACGTGTCAGTCAAGAAGCCATAGAAACTGTGAACTGGGCATTCTCACACACTTAGGCCATGTCACATTTCAGCAGTTGCACACACATATCTGGCATTTGTATGTGTTAACACAGGAACCTCATTAGAGAACTGCATTAGACAACTGTATGACTGTGGTGTTCTGTGCAGGGGCTGCATGTGGTATGTGAATATACAGTGTGAGTTGTAGATGGTGTCATCCCACCAGTGAGGGATACACGACTGGTCTGGAGCATATAGTCCACATGTTGGTGATGAACGGGTGCAGCATGTTTTCACCTCTTGTGGGAGTGGCAACAAATTGTTTCATAGCAATGCAGGGAATGAATGCTAGGAACCCTTCAGCTAGGGTCTTGGAGCTAGAGTAATGCTCACACTCTATGTTTGGGTAGTTGCAGTCCACCCATATAATGGTGTTTGTAGAGACCGTCATATTCCCAGTGTTGTCAGGAAGGCCAAGTGGGTTTCCTGGGTATGGGAGGGTGGTGTGTGCCAGGCTATGAACCTGAAGGCAGTCTAACCCACTGTTAGTTGCACATAGATAAGCTCTGATGCGTTGTGCTGTGCCACCAACATGGGGGTGTGTGTATCTGAGGTGCCTTTGGATACATCCCCCCTGTTCTGGTTTGGTGCATGTGTAGGGGACGACAAGCATGGTATGAGGTATGACCTGGCAGTGATGGGGTGCACCTGGGAGCCTTGAACCAGGAGTCTGTTACTGCATGGATATTGCTGTACCCCATGCTAAGGACAGTTTCCACTGCATGCATCTTGAGGTTTACACTGCTGCTGTTGAGTAGCATTACTATTAGTGTCCTATCCCGTGTGATACCTGTGTAGGTGGCTATGTAATGTCAGCCTTGCATACAAAGGCACTATGTGTGTAGCAAGAGCTTCTGCCAATATACAATGGCCCATGGGTGACAGGTGCAAGCTGTCCCTAGCAAAGCAATGTGGCTTATCCAGCATGTAATCCCATGCTGACAGGCATTGGATCCCCTTTGAATGTCACCGAAACATACAGTAATTGTAGAAACTGATCATCCTGTCTAAATATTGTGGCAGCATTCTTGGTGAGGGTAAGATGCTACTCAAGGTCAGGGTCATACCAGCCTGTGCCACAAGCTCAGAGAGCCCCTCTATGTCCCCTAACATGTAGTCCAGGGAGGTGCGTCACAGGTCATACACACTGGCACAGACAATGACTGAGTCATATTTCTACATGCCTTGGAGTGACCTGTATGCTTGTGTTATGTGGTGGATCATAGTGCCCGACGGGCATCTCAGTGTGACCTTCACCTTGTTCAGCCTGGTGAGCAGGACCTCAGTGTACCTGACGATAGAGGTACCTATTACAACTGTAGCAGGTGTGTTGTCAAGCCGTATGGGCTGTGACTGGCACACAGGCTTTGTGATCTATGTGTTGCACATGCTCTGCTCTGGCTTAATGTTTGCTTGTGTGTCTGCTTTGCAGGTGTCAGCTGCTCAGGCAGGATGCTATTCTGAGAGTCCAAGAATGTACCTGTTTGTTTCTGTGTTTGGATTGTGGTCGTGGCAGGTCTATGTGAGACTGGTACTTTATTCACTGTAGTATCCCACTCCACCTGACAGGGTATGCCAGTACTGAGTTAAGAGAGCTTAGCCCCCAGTTTGGCTATGTGGTTGCATCTCTCACATGTGTTGTAAGTGTATGGGTAGGGGAGAGGGTTGTCTGTGTACATGAGGCAGCTGTAACATTGCCACATGACTCACAAATTCACCAACTAGACCAGAGAGTAGATTGACAGGTGACCTTTGCACATGTTACCATAACATTGTAAATCCTATACTAATTAACGACACATAGGGCCAATGGGGAACAAGGTACTCAAGGTGAGTATGTGAGGGTGTAGTGCTCCTGATTTGTTAGTGCTGGCATATATGAATGCTGTCTTGAGCAAATGCGAGGTATGTCATATGCAATGTGTTACAGGCAACCTACATGCAAACAGGACAAACAGTGACGTTCTGTCAAGTGAGACATGGACATCAGTACAGTAAGCAATACAGATGTCACTAGGGATCCACAGAGGCACTGTAAATCTGCACTGCAGGTGGAATCAGTGTTTCAGGGACATAACAAGCAAACATGCATACAAACAAAGCTACAGTCAGCAGGCCTGTATGTAGACTATGCTACAACAAACAAGGTGTATGACTTCTAGTAGGTAACAGTGCATATATGCAGGCACTATAAGCCTGTACCCAGACATTCACAGGTCAGACATGCTGGGTCCAGCCCCACCCCCCACTGAGCCCTCACTCAGCAGTTCCAGACTTAGTATGATGTATACTACCTGTCCTGGCACCACAGTATCCTTGACATGTATGGAGACTCTCCCTCCTATCATAGTTAGTTCTGTGTTTTGGGGCTGTCATGCATGGTATGAGGTGTGACCTTGTAGTGCTAGTGTGCTCTTGTGAGTCTTGAACCTGTTGTGTATTACTGCACAGATATCAACATCCTCAAACATCCTCATTGCAGAGTCGAGTGTGGACAGCATGCAACTCGCAGTTGACATGACCATCATTGAGTATCAATATGTACATTTTCGTATCCCCTGTGCTACCTATGTAGGTGGCCATCTCTTGACAGCCTCACCACCAGTATGCAAAGATGTGCAGACAGTACACTATGGTAATTACTATGGGTGTACAAAACAATACAATGACATTCATACTGTAACTGCATCAGGCATGCTGGGATATACCCACAATGATATCATTACACTGTACTGTTGTCAACATTATACTATTACAACACTTCTATGTAGTCACCCTGTGCATCAGCACCATGTTAACCTGTTCTTGCAACAATGTTACAGATTGCAGGAGGTGGCAGAGTTTCATCATATGCACAGGGTGTGTACTTGGTATAAAAAAACGTATATAAGCACAAACTGGTAAATGACGACCAGGAAGTTCCACAGTCTGAGTAAACCACAGCAATAGCACGTACCTCCTTGTCAAAATAAAATGTTTTCACTGTTGCAAAAAAGTTCCACACTGAAGAATATTTACCAAGAAATCCGCAGCAATAATGGAATTTATTCTTGAAAACATACAGACTGGTACAGCCAACACAACGCCGTGTAATAAACAATCCAACAGAATTTACCCGGGTTTCGTCCGCCAAGACGAACTTCTTCAGAATAATTATATCACTAACTACCTCCCCTTTATATACACAGCAAATTCAATCAAGCACCTAATTAATTGGTAATTAAATATACTATTAAAACAATTTGTACCCTAAATATAATTATACTTCAAATAATGAGAATAAATTCATGCTGTGTAAAAATATTAACAATATATGTATATTGTATGTCCATGGAACAAGCATAACCATTATTAAAAACACATTAAAAAATTAATTACAACATTATTATACAATAAATAATAGAATACATAGACGATTGTTCTATTCCAATTCCTATATGAATATATGTATAATGATGTATAAAAAACACAAAATATGTAAAAATATGTATATATATAAAATAAATATATGTATATATATGTGTGTATATAAAAATTGTATACTTAAATGATGCAATGTGTGTTATATATATATATATAGCCTCATAAATTAATATACAATATCTCCCATAAACTCTCCACCCTGATGTGTATATATAATGTTCCTTATTCAATGATATAATACAATACAATGTATGGGTGTATAGATGACTCCTGGAGTTTATATGAATGTAATTAATATGCAGATTTTTATGCATAAATAAACATGATATACTCATAAAAATATTACATTTCCCTAATGGTAGAAATTATTTTGAAACTATTTATAAGAATATATTTATTGTTGTTCAAATTACTATATATTAGGCTAAAATTAACCTAAAATCGGTAGTGTACAGAGACTAACTTAACACTTACCCTTAATATGATTTTTCATAAGGATAGGTTTGATTGTACAATATTCATTAAGTCCCGGCCAATTATGGGCATTCAACAGGATCTGCCATTTTAACTCCTGTATATCTAGATCATATTTTGTGTTTCTTCCTTGTACATCATGAAATAATTGATCAATTATACAGAATTTAAATCTATGATCAGCATGTAATTGGATATGTCTCACTAAAGCATTGGTGGTTTTCATATGCTTTATATCCAAAACATGTTCTTTTATTCTACTCCTGAACTTCCTACTTGTTTTGCCTATATAAAAGGCTCTACATTGTTGACAAAGTGCTACATAAATCACATTTGAAGTATGGCAGTTGAAATGTCCTTTAATTTTAATATTATTAAAATTAATTTTAACTTTATCCTGAGTATCATGTATATATTTGCATGTTGTACATCTTCCACATCTGAAGTTTCCTATTGGTCTATTGGTTTTATATTGCTGTACTTCCATATTATGTTCAAAATATTCCTTGAAAGATGCATCCTTTTATATACAAACTTAATAGGTCCTTGAAATATTGGTGCTGTCATATGTTCACTAATAAACAAATTCCAATTTCTGATAATAATGTTCTTGATTATTGGGGTACAATCATCAAATACTGAAATATATAGGGGTATCTGATCCTTACTTTCATATTGAGTTCTACTTATATCTTTATCATAGCCGTAACATAATATGGCTTGATATATTCCTACCTGTCTCTTATTTTTTACTTCTTGTTTAATTGTTTCACATAAGATTTTTGGATATCCCCTATTTAAGAACATACTTTGCATGAACTCCAACTCATCATAAAATTCCCTTTCTTCACTAATCATCCTGGCTGCCCTGACCATCTGACCCTTTACAACACCCTTCTTTTGATGGTCAGGGTGCCAGCTGTCATAGTGAAGATAGGAGTTGGAAAATGTCGGTTTTCTGTGAATGTTGGATTTTAATTGTCCCCTGTGTTTATCAAAAGTTAACTCCACATCCAAATATGATGTACTTTCATAGCCAATATGATGTGTAAATTTCAAGAATCGAACATTTTGATTAATATATTCAAGGAATATTTTTAATGCTGTCTCATCGTTGTCCCATATTATAAAGATATCGTCCAAATATCTAGTGTATATTTTAATGTATTGTTTAAATGGACTGTTGAAAATATAATTATACTCCCAGTATGTCATGATTAAGTTAGCATACATGGGGGCACATGCTGCCCCCATTGCAACTCCATCAATTTGTTTGTAATAATTCCCTCCATAATACAGATAATTGTTGTGAAGTACAATTTCCATTAGACCAATCAGGGTGTTAATCTTGGTTTGATCAAATGTTTTCGATTCAAAAAGCTGTTCTTCTAGCCAAATTAAACCTATGTCATGTGGTATAGATGTAAAAAGATTACATACATCTATAGTAACCATGATATCTCCATCCTTCATTTTAACTTGATTCATCATATTAAGAAAATCCCAAGAGTCTCTTGTAATGTATGGAAATTTAGACATGCTTAATTTGAAGTGACTATCTAAGTATTGACTGATAAAACATGTTTTGTTTCTCTTCCCATCCACTATAGGTCTAAATTGTAAGTTATCTAGACCCTTGTGGATTTTTGGTATACCAAATATTCCGCTAATGACTGGAAAGTCATTAGTTAAATATTTATATTCATCCTCTGTTATTTCACCCTGCATTAACATGTCTTCCAATAGATTATCAATTCTTTTATGAGCAATATTAATTTCATTTAAACTTATTTCAGAATAAGATGTGCCTAACAGCATGGTAGTCATGTAAGAAACATAATCCCCTTTATCAGTTATAACAACTCCACTACCTTTATCAGGCCTCATTATTCTAATATCTTTTATGTTTAGCATATGTTTAAATATTTCTTCATCACTTTCAGTCATATTACTATGTATGGGAGTTTTATATTGTTTAAAAAAATCCCTGATGTCCATTTCAGCCCGTTTTTCAAAAGTAATTATTTTATCATTCATGGGGGGATTAAAGATACTGGGTTTACTCAAATCAATTCCTAGATTGTTCTTCCTATTGTCCTGTACACTACCGTCAAAAAATAGTTTCAAATTTAATTTTCTACTAAATAATTTCAAGTTGACAATTGAGTTAACTAATCTCCCCTTGCGACAGGGTACAAAATTATATCCTCATGATAATAAGTTAGCATGTTTACTGTGGAATACATATTTAGAATAGTTAAATATTTTATAATCTCCATGAGTGTTGGTAATTATACTTGGGTTGCTTAAAGGTTCTTTATCAATTAATTCAAAGTTGTTATCTGATATACATATATTTTCTTTGTCCAAATAATTTTCAATGTTTAAATCAATATTAAAGTTGATAGGAATATAAATTTCATCATTTAAAAAATTGATATTATTACCATTCACACCATCATTAGTCATGATATCAACTGTTTTTTCTATATAACTATTCGGTATATTGGGAGAAGGATGAATGATTTCAGGGTATTCATATGTAGTCAAGTCTAATAATGCTCGATCATCTTGTCGTATTATACTTGATTCTAATTGTATATCACCTTGACAGTTAGTTATAATAAATGATTCTTCAGCTATTCTCTCAATTACAAAATCACCCACATTTGTAATATGGTTGTACTCTTTTACATCACCAGTGGTATCATTATTTTTCATACAATGTTGGATACAAACATGCCCCATCTGCCTATGTGAACTAGGTACCATGTCACATATCCTAAATGCTGTATCATCCTTATATTTATATATATAATTCACTCTATTATCAGATTGCTTAACATTGCCATCATACAATTGACTTTCCCCAGCAATATCATTGATAATTAGTACTTGTTGCATACAGGGCTGTAATACATTTATAGCATGAATATGTCCCAAACCTTGTTCACAAGTGCCCTGGTTATGCTGAAACGAATCTTGTACCATAATATGTTGATATAAGTCCACAGTCGGTACAGCAATAACATTGTTCATATCTGTAGTGTTAAGCGCGTTGATATCAATACAGTGTACAGATGGATTCCTCATTTCCGACTCTTCCATCCGGCTTTCGCGTTGTTTACTGCTAAAAAAACTCTTTTTGGTCTCGCCCCTGTGTTTCTATAATCATCCTCACCACGATTATTTCCACGATTGAAAAGCCTTTCCGAGCGCCTTATTCCTTCTGCGTTGTTCTGTTCATGGGGGCCATGTTGTTGCTGTTCCTCATTGTCGGAAGTGATGTCATACACTTCCTGCCTTTGTCGTAATGCCCGTTTGTATCTCATCACCATGGTTATTATATTTATGTTTTGATTTAGGATAGATTTCACCAACCTCATACCTTTTGATGTCCCTTGTGATCTTATTACATTTTTTGTTATATATTATTCCACAGTTAAAATCAATGTCCTTAATGATGGTGGTATATTTTGTATAATGACTGTCAAAGGTGGAATCTTGACTAATATTTTGGTTAAGTATATCAAGTTCTTTAAGCATATTATCTATTCTTAAATTATTGTATTTGATCATGATTTCCATCATGCGTACTCGGTGTTGTTAAACAGTTCATGCAGCTCTTCTAGCATATTATCATTATTTTCACTTCCGTGTGGATATTTCCAGAGTCTTAGTCCTTTAGGGACCATGTGTAAATCTATGTTTCTCTGCAAATAACTATTTTCTAGTTGTACTCGCTTGTATTTAAATAATTTCATTTCAAAGGTTTTAAGCATGTCACACATTGCATCATGATGTTTCGTTTGTGGTGGTTGAATATTGTTCTGAACCATATTGAACGAAAAGGAATTTTCACGCCAAATGTTGAAATTAGAATTGTTCATATTGCTGACATTTTCTCCACTAAAAACTTTGTTTGGCTCACCTTGCTTTGCCATAATGGGAGAATGCGGCGTAGCTTGTGTCAATGGCAATCCAAGAGAATCATCGACATTAGAGTTATTGTCATAGCTGTTCTTACTCAACAGTTTTTGAATTAGAGCCGAATGCTCCTTCAGTTGTGCATTGATTTGCTGAAGTATAACTCCGGTGTCCGCCGGAACCGCCTCGTCTTCCATATTGACACAAAAAAACGTATATTAGCACAAACTGGTAAATGACGACCAGGAAGTTCCACAGTCTGAGTAAACCACAGCAATAGCACGTACCTCCTTGTCAAAATAAAATGTTTTCACTGTTGCAAAAAAGTTCCACGCTGAAGAATATTTACCAAGAAATCCGCAGCAATAATGGAATTTATTCTTGAAAACATACAAACTGGTACAGCCAACACAACGCCGTGTAATAAACAATCCAACAGAATTTACCCGGGTTTCGTCCGCCAAGACGAACTTCTTCAGAATAATTATATCACTAACTACCTCCCCTTTATATACACAGCAAATTCAATCAAGCACCTAATTAATTGGTAATTAAATATACTATTAAAACAATTTGTACCCTAAATATAATTATACTTCAAATAATGAGAATAAATTCATGTTGTGTAAAAATATTAACAATATATGTATATTGTATGTCCATGGAACAAGCATAACCATTATTAAAAACACATTAAAAAATTAATTACAACATTATTATACAATAAATAATAGAATACATAGACGATTGTTCTATTCCAATTCCTATATGAATATATGTATAATGATGTATAAAAAACTACAAAATATGTAAAAATATGTATATATATAAAATAAATATATGTATATATATGTGTGTATATAAAAATTGTATACTTAAATGATGCAATGTGTGTTATATATATATATATAGCCTCATAAATTAATATACAATATCTCCCATAAACTCTCCACCCTGATGTGTATATATAATGTTCCTTATTCAATGATATAATACAATACAATGTATGGGTGTATAGATGACTCCTGGAGTTTATATGAATGTAATTAATATGCAGATTTTTATGCATAAATAAACATGATATACTCATAAAATATTACATTTCCCTAATGGTAGAAATTATTTTGAAACTATTTATAAGAATATATTTATTGTTGTTCAAATTACTATATATTAGGCTAAAATTAACCTAAAATCGGTAGTGTACAGAGACTAACTTAACACTTACCCTTAATATGATTTTTCATAAGGATAGGTTTGATTGTACAATATTCATTAAGTCCCGGCCAATTATGGGCATTCAACAGGATCTGCCATTTTAACTCCTGTATATCTAGATCATATTTTGTGTTTCTTCCTTGTACATCATGAAATAATTGATCAATTATACAGAATTTAAATCTATGATCAGCATGTAATTGGATATGTCTCACTAAAGCATTGGTGGTTTTCATATGCTTTATATCCAAAACATGTTCTTTTATTCTACTCCTGAACTTCCTACTTGTTTTGCCTATATAAAAGGCTCTACATTGTTGACAAAGTGCTACATAAATCACATTTGAAGTATGGCAGTTGAAATGTCCTTTAATTTTAATATTATTAAAATTAATTTTAACTTTATCCTGAGTATCATGTATATATTTGCATGTTGTACATCTTCCACATCTGAAGTTTCCTATTGGTCTATTGGTTTTATATTGCTGTACTTCCATATTATGTTCAAAATATTCCTTGAAAGATGCATCCTTTTTATATACAAACTTAATAGGTCCTTGAAATATTGGTGCTGTCATATGTTCACTAATAAACAAATTCCAATTTCTGATAATAATGTTCTTGATTATTGGGGTACAATCATCAAATACTGAAATATATAGGGGTATCTGATCCTTACTTTCATATTGAGTTCTACTTATATCTTTATCATAGCCATAACATAATATGGCTTGATATATTCCTACCTGTCTCTTATTTTTTACTTCTTGTTTAATTGTTTCACATAAGATTTTTGGATATCCCCTATTTAAGAACATACTTTGCATGAACTCCAACTCATCATAAAATTCCCTTTCTTCACTAATCATCCTGGCTGCCCTGACCATCTGACCCTTTACAACACCCTTCTTTTGATGGTCAGGGTGCCAGCTGTCATAGTGAAGATAGGAGTTGGAAAATGTTAGTTTTCTGTGAATGTTGGATTTTAATTGTCCCCTGTGTTTATCAAAAGTTAACTCCACATCCAAATATGATGTACTTTCATAGCCAATATGATGTGTAAATTTCAAGAATCGAACATTTTGATTAATATATTCAAGGAATATTTTTAATGCTGTCTCATCGTTGTCCCATATTATAAAGATATCGTCCAAATATCTAGTGTATATTTTAATGTATTGTTTAAATGGACTGTTGAAAATATAATTATACTCCCAGTATGTCATGATTAAGTTAGCATACATGGGGGCACATGCTGCCCCCATTGCAACTCCATCAATTTGTTTGTAATAATTCCCTTCGTAATACAGATAATTGTTGTGAAGTACAATTTCCATTAGACCAATCAGGGTGTTAATCTTGGTTTGATCAAATGTTTTCGATTCAAAAAGCTGTTCTTCTAGCCAAATTAAACATATGTCATGTGGTATAGATGTAAAAAGATTACATACATCTATAGTAACCATGATATCTCCATCCTTCATTTTAACTTGATTCATCATATTAAGAAAATCCCAAGAGTCTCTTGTAATGTATGGAAATTTAGACATACTTAATTTGAAGTGACTATCTAAGTATTGACTGATAAAACATGTTTTGTTTCTCTTCCCATTCACTATAGGTCTAAATTGTAAGTTATCTAGACCCTTGTGGATTTTTGGTATACCAAATATTCCGCTAATGACCGGAAAGTCATTAGTTAAATATTTATATTCATCCTCTGTTATTTCACCCTGCATTAACATGTCTTCCAATAGATTATCAATTCTTTTATGAGCAATATTAATTTCATTTAAACTTATTTCAGAATAAGATGTGCCTAACAGCATGGTAGTCATGTAAGAAACATAATCCCCTTTATCAGTTATAACAACTCCACTACCTTTATCAGGCCTCATTATTCTAATATCTTTTATGTTTAGCATATGTTTAAATATTTCTTCATCACTTTCAGTCATATTACTATGTATGGGAGTTTTATATTGTTTAAAAAAATCCCTGATGTCCATTTCAGCCCGTTTTTCAAAAGTAATTATTTTATCATTCATGGGGGGATTAAAGATACTGGGTTTACTCAAATCAATTCCTAGATTGTTCTTCCTATTGTCCTGTACACTACCGTCAAAAAATAGTTTCAAATTTAATTTTCTACTAAATAATTTCAAGTTGACAATTGAATTAACTAATCTCCCCTTGCGACAGGGTACAAAATTATATCCTCGTGGTAATAAGTTAGCATGTTTACTGTGGAATACATATTTAGAATAGTTAAATATTTTATAATCTCCATGAGTGTTGGTAATTATACTTGGGTTGCTTAAAGGTTCTTTATCAATTAATTCAAAGTTGTTATCTGATATACATATATTTTCTTTGTCCAAATAATTTTCAATGTTTAAATCAATATTAAAGTTGATAGGAATATAAATTTCATCATTTAAAAAATTGATATTATTACCATTCACACCATCATTAGTCATGATATCAACTGTTTTTTCTATATAACTATTCGTTATATTGGGAGAAGGATGAATGATTTCAGGGTATTCATATGTAGTCAAGTCTAATAATGCTCGATCATCTTGTCGTATTATACTTGATTCTAATTGTATATCACCCTGACAGTTAGTTATAATAAATGATTCTTCAGCTATTCTCTCAATTACAAAATCACCCGCATTTGTAATATGGTTGTACTCTTTTACATCACCAGTGGTATCATTATTTTTCATACAATGTTGGATACAAACATGCCCCATCTGCCTATGTGAACTAGGTACCATGTCACATATCCTAAATGCTGTATCATCCTTATATTTATATATATAATTCACTCTATTATCAGATTGCTTAACATTGCCATCATACAATTGACTTTCCCCAGCAATATCATTGATAATTAGTACTTGTTGCATACAGGGCTGTAATACATTTATAGCATGAATATGTCCCAAACCTTGTTCACAAGTGCCCTGGTTATGCTGAAACGAATCTTGTACCATAATATGTTGATATAAGTCCACAGTCGGTACAGCAATAACATTGTTCATATCCGTAGTATTAAGCGCGTTGATATCAATACAGTGTACGGATGGATTCCTCATTTCCGACTCTTCCATCCGGCTTTCGCGTTGTTTACCGCTAAAAAACCTCTTTTTGGTCTCGCCCCTGTGTTTCTATAATCATCCTCACCACGATTATTTCCACGATTGAAAAGCCTTTCCGAGCGCCTTATTCCTTCTGCGTTGTTCTGTTCATGGGGGCCATGTTGTTGCTGTTCCTCATTGTCGGAAGTGATGTCATACACTTCCTGCCTTTGTCGTATACGTTCCGTTTGTATCTCATCACCATGGTTATTATATTTATGTTTTGATTTAGGATAGATTTCACCAACCTCATACCTTTTGATGTCCCTTGTGATCTTATTACATTTTTTGTTATATATTATTCCACAGTTAAAATCAATGTCCTTAATGATGGTGGTATATTTTGTATAATGACTGTCAAAGGTGGAATCTTGACTAATATTTTGGTTAAGTATATCAAGTTCTTTAAGCATATTATCTATTCTTAAATTATTGTATTTGATCATGATTTCCATCATGCGTACTCCGGTGTTGTTAAACAGTTCATGCAGCTCTTCTAGCATATTATCATTATTTTCACTTCCGTGTGGATATTTCCAGAGTCTTAGTCCTTTAGGGACCATGTGTAAATCTATGTTTCTCTGCAAATAACTATTTTCTAGTTGTACTCGCTTGTATTTAAATAATTTCATTTCAAAGGTTTTAAGCATGTCACACATTGCATCATGATGTTTCGTTTGTGGTGGTTGAATATTGTTCTGAACCATATTGAACGAAAAGGAATTTTCACGCCAAATGTTGAAATTAGAATTGTTCATATTGCTGACATTTTCTCCACTAAAAACTTTGTTTGGCTCACCTTGCTTTGCCATAATGGGAGAATGCGGCATAGCTTGTGTCAATGGCAATCCAAGAGAATCATCGACATTAGAGTTATTGTCATAGCTGTTCTTACTCAACAGTTTTTGAATTAGAGCCGAATGCTCCTTCAGTTGTGCATTGATTTGCTGAAGTATAACTCCGGTGTCCGCCGGAACCGCCTCGTCTTCCATATTGACACAAAAAAACGTATATAAGCACAAACTGGTAAATGACGACCAGGAAGTTCCACAGTCGAGTAAACCACAGCAATAGCACGTACCTCCTTGTCAAAATAAAATGTTTTCACTGTTGCAAAAAAGTTCCACGCTGAAGAATATTTACCAAGAAATCCGCAGCAATAATGGAATTTATTCTTGAAAACATACAAACTGGTACAGCCAACACAACGCTGTGTAATAAACAATCCAACAGAATTTACCCGGGTTTCGTCCGCCAAGACGAACTTCTTCAGAATAATTATATCACTAACTGTCTGTAACTGTACACTACCGATTTTAGGTTAATTTTAGCCTAATATATAGTAATTTGAACAACAATAAATATATTCTTATAAATAGTTTCAAAATAATTTCTACCATTAGGGAAATGTAATATTTTTATGAGTATATCATGTTTATTTATGCATAAAAATCTGCATATTAATTACATTCATATAAACTCCAGGAGTCATCTATACACCCATACATTGTATTGTATTATATCATTGAATAAGGAACATTATATATACACATCAGGGTGGAGAGTTTATGGGAGATATTGTATATTAATTTATGAGGCTATATATATATATATATAACACACATTGCATCATTTAAGTATACAATTTTTATATACACACATATATATACATATATTTATTTTATATATATACATATTTTTACATATTTTGTGTTTTTTATACATCATTATACATATATTCATATAGGAATTGGAATAGAACAATCGTCTATGTATTCTATTTTTTATTGTATAATAATGTTGTAATTAATTTTTTAATGTGTTTTTAATAATGGTTATGCTTGTTCCATGGACATACAGTATACATATATTGTTAATATTTTTACACAACATGAATTTATTCTCATTATTTGAAGTATAATTATATTTAGGGTACAAATTGTTTTAATAGTATATTTAATTACCAATTAATTAGGTGCTTGATTGAATTTGCTGTGTATATAAAGGGGAGGTAGTTAGTGATATAATTATTCTGAAGAAGTTCGTCTTGGCGGACGAAACCCGGGTAAATTCTGTTGGATTGTTTATTACACGGCGTTGTGTTGGCTGTACCAGTTTGTATGTTTTCAAGAATAAATTCCATTATTGCTGCGGATTTCTTGGTAAATATTCTTCAGCGTGGAACTTTTTTGCAACAGTGAAAACATTTTATTTTGACAAGGAGGTACGTGCTATTGCTGTGGTTTACTCAGACTGTGGAACTTCCTGGTCGTCATTTACCAGTGTGTACTTGGTATGCCTGAGTCTGCCATTGATACAACCAATTGACATGCCTGTGTGTGTGTGTGTTGGTGAGGGACAGCAGTACAAGATGGGGCAATGTTGATGCAGTGTGTGCGTGTATGCAGTAGCCCTAGGTGTTATCAATTTGCATGTGTGTATGCATGCACACAGTCCCACCTCATGGCTGCCATATACAGGTGTTTGTGGACAGCCACAGACTGTACCTGCCAGGTCATACAAATCACTGTCTGTGGACACTGACACGGTACCTGTGCCTGGCAGGGGTGCTACGGACCATATCAGGTACTAAGCTAGACTGGGTACTGTCATCAGAAGCAGGTGGTTGGTGACTGGAGACAGGTCCCTGTTGGGACTGTCCAGAGCCATGTGCACGTGGTCTCCTGGGGCTGTCTGATGACAGCACAGACCCAGCATTGCTGGGGCTGCTGCTGGCACTATAGGAGTGGCCGCGGGCCTGTTGTCATCCGCGATGGCTGCCAGCTGCTGCTGTTGCTGGCATACGGCCACGTCGACGCCTCAACTGTCCACCATTGCCCTGGCTCATGGACATGTAGTTGTGGAACAGATCTAATGTGTCCCCCCAACGTCTGTCAATGACCTCAGTGAAGTTACAGATGGCAGCTGCAACATCACGCATACTGTCATTCATAGCTGTGCGACATGGTCTCAGCTCCCTCAGACCCTGTCTGGTGTACCGTTCCATATGTGACTGTGCCTGCATTACAGCCCGAAACATAGCTGAGGTTGAAAGACCTCTGTGGGCACATCTGACAGGGGTGGTACGCCCATGGATGCTCCCACGAGAACCCCTGGACGTCTGCCTGTGTGGTACCATGTCAGGACCCTGGCCATGGCTGCTGTGTGGGGATGCATGTGCCACCGATACCACATTACCCTGGTCAATGCCCACTGTATCCTGTCCATCACCTAGGGACATTGGTGACAAAGGATGTATTGGCAGGATGACTGTGCGCATTGATGAGGTTGACAGCTGTGTACTGTCAATTGGCTGACCAATGACGGACCCTGGCACACCTCCCTGTGCCATTACACAGGTATCATCATTATCACTATCCACAGCAGCTGATTCAGGTTTCCTGCTGCACAACACCAGAGCAGCACCAGAACCTGTGGGAGTAAGACAGGAAACACAGTTTACAATGTGTACACAATGTCACCACTGATACACACATGCACACAGGGCACATGCACACATGCACACAGGGCACATGCACACATGCACACATGCACACAGAGCACATGCACACAGAGCACATGCACACATGCACACATGCACCCAGCGCACATGCACACATGCACACATGCACACTCCTCAGTATATGAGATATCAACACACAGACACAAACACACCTGCAATCAAACACATAGCACTACTGCTTCAGCCTATTATTACAATTACTATTAGTATCAAGAGTATTGAAGGTATTGTTATTACACACTCACCAGCATGGATAGGCTGCCTTGCTGTTACACCAGAGGGACCTGCAGAAATGAGACATTTATTGTCAGTGGGCACAACTGTGCCATTGATACTGTGAGTATGATACAGTTCGGTAGTGCAACAGTTAGCTTCCACAGGTCTACTGCTGATATTGAGAATATCATTCTTGCACAATAATTACCAAGATTACAGCTACAAACCGAGGACATGCCTCACACATGCATAAACTAATAGTGCACAGAATGGTCAACTATACACATGGCATGTTACCTGCACGCTCTGTGTCCTGCTGCTGGGTGGCTCCAGCCTCCATCATTACACATGTATGCTGCTGCTGTTGGACTGGAGCCACAACACTTAGGAGTAGTCCCTCCAGTCTGGTGAGGGGGAGATGTCTAGCCACCCCACCACCTGTGGCAAGCTGCTGCCTGTGGATATCCGACGCACGCTGATGGACATTTCTAATTAAATCACTGCAGTGATGGCGTACTTGCTCATATGCCCGGTTATGTGTGCCTATGTCATTTACCCGATGGACCAGGTCTTGCCACAGTGCAGCCCTCTCCTGCTGGTTCTAGCTGGTGCGGGAAAAGAGTATTGCGAAATCCCGCACCAGGCTCTGGTGTATCTCTTCCTCCTCTGCAGCAGAGTACACAGGGTTTCGCTGGTGAACCATAGCCCTAAAAAGGAGAAGGAAAATATGTCAGCAATATATGTCAGCAAACTATGGCACACATAATACACATAATACTCGACTGTAGTGATATAACTTAACCCCCATATATAGCATCTGTCTGTCTATTGGGGGATACACATATAAATGACCAGATATCAGTGCTCAGCCGACAACTGTGCAACAGTACCTGGCACACTCCATACGACAGGCTAGTATACTG
The DNA here is from genome assembly GCF_019279795.1 of Protopterus annectens. Taxonomy (NCBI): domain Eukaryota; kingdom Metazoa; phylum Chordata; order Ceratodontiformes; family Protopteridae; genus Protopterus; species Protopterus annectens. The sequence continues at coordinate 687,689,325 of NC_056735.1, forward strand.
CAGCAGTCAGCACACTGGTTCAGGTCCAATGCACAACCTCACACTGGGGGTTTGTATCAAGGTACTGTATGGGGAACATTATCAACCCATGCACTGCATGCAATGCACGTTACATATTTCACTGTTAATGCACACTACTCTTACTTACCATAACCCTACCTACACCACAGTCACATACAGGGTAACACAGCACAACATATGGCAATGTAGTATGTATTGATCGCAATACCTCACACATCTGTCTCTGGCCTCACACCAAGGACACACACTACCATGACAGACAGACAGTCATGGTGAGCAATCACACCAGTACATAACATGCACCCAGTCACTGGCACACTCATTCCACTGCACATATTTGGTTTACAATGGGTTCATGGGTGTGCATTGTGTCTTAGGTAGGTAGTATGCTATTGGCCCTGGGCCTACAGCAGCATACTGTTATGTTACCCTGCCCCTTGTGACACATGTGATATGATCGTACCTGCTCCTTACAAACAGTTACACAGGGTGACTCATATGGCATATTACCTATCTGCATAACATTCAGCAGGGGTATGTCTGACATCTACTCATGGGGAGCCTTGCTTCTTAATTCTGTGTGGTTTACTCCAGGGTATGTCGTATCTGTGGGTAGGGACCTGTACCTCCACCATGTGCTCTATACTGCGGTGACAAGGACGACAGACATAGGTAATTTGGGTTGTGGATGTTGGAGGTTTTACCATGGTTGTTGGACAACTGTCATGGGTGTGACCTAACTATGTACATCCAGCAGTGGTAACCTCTATGTAGGTAGTCTGTGTGCGCTCTGTGGTCTTGTCAGTCACTCTGCATAGCTAATGTGTTTGAGTGCATTGACACAGTTACTTGCGTATGTCTGTGTCCTTCTCTATATCTGTAGCTGTCATGGGAGGTACATACCGTGTAGGACATTGTAGGATGTAGAGGGGTACAGTGACCTACATGTCCATAGCTGATGCACCATGTCTGCCTGTACATTCCATGTACAGGTATTACAGGACTAGTGTGCCTCTGTGTATATCAATAGGGAGCCTATTGTACACTTGTTGCCCCTGTTTCCCCCTGACACATGCAGTGGTGAGCAGGCATGCACATATGTGGTGGTTACTGGTGTCAGTGTTTTGGAATGGGGTATGGTACTCCAGTATCCACACTGGTGTTCACTCCATGCCTTTGTCACCAGGCACCTGTTGCAATACATCTGCACACATGTGCCTCACTCAGTATATATATAGATATATATATATATATATATATATATATATATATATATATATATATATATATATATATATAGATAGATATAATATATATATATATATATATATATATATATATATATATATATATATATATATATATATATATATATATATATATATATATATATATATATATATATATATATATATATATATATATATATATATATATATATATATATATATATATATATATATATATATATATATATATATATATATATATACACATATAGATGTGGGGAGAGAGAGAGACAGAGAGACTCAGGGAGAGAGAGAGAGGGGGTGGGACAGAGAGAGAGAGATAGTCATATACAGGCATATCTGTTGTCAGTCAGATCTGTCTGTATATGTATATGTATCTACATATATCTATATATGTATGTGTGTATTACATATATCTGTACGTACATATTCTATCAATCTCGATGTCTGTGCAGTAAGTGAAACCTGGTTCAAGGCTCCTGAGAACACACCAGTGGTACCAGGCTATACCTCGTATCATGCTTTTTGGCCTCAAAACTCGGGCCAAAACAAAAAGGGAGGGGGAGTGTCCATATTCATCAAGGACACCCACACCTCCAGGTTACTGGCAACACATGAAGCATCAGAGACCATCCAGGTGCAAATAACCAAAGGCAAAACTGCTATACAACTAGTAGCATGTTACAGACCACCCTCCCAATCTCAGGAACCACAGTCAGCCTTCCTGAAGACATTGGAGGATATGAATGTCCCACCAAACATCATCATATTGGGAGACTTCAACTACCCTAACATATGCTGGGTGCATTATTCTAGCCCAAACACCCTAGCCCAAAGGTTCCCGGAATTCATTAATTCAAATGCAGTGGAACAGCTAGTCACCTCTCCCACAAGGGGAGATAATATACTAGACCTGATCATCACAAACATGGGGACAATGTGCTACACACCGGAAGTATACCCCTCACTAGTCACATCTGACCACAAACTAATCACCCTGGATATACATATCCCACCTCCACCCACAACACAAAAGACTACAGTGAGAAACCTCTCAAAAAACGATTTTACACTTGTTAAAACTGAGTTGGTATCCTTTAAGCCCACTGGGCCAGTGGAAACCACATCCCACAATGCAGACTCCTTCACAAATGCTTTCTATGGACATTTCCAAGAATGCATGGATCATGCAATCCCAAATAAAACCAAGACCCTCTCCACCAAGGGCAGGCGTCCTGTCTGGTGGACCCCAGCCATGAACAAATTGTATAACAAAAGAAGGTAGCTACTGCATGACAGAGCAGAATCCCATAAAGATAAGGCATCTCTGATCAGCACTAGTAGAAAGCTACATTCTCTCATACAAACATGCAAGGCCAACTTTGAGAGGAAAATCGCTATGGACACTACAGATAACCACAAGGCCTTCTTCTGCTATGTTAGACACCTGGGCAGAAACCCTCAGATATGTTCAGAGTTAGTTCACAGTGACAAAAACTACACTGAACACACAGATATTGACAACATTCTGGCAGACAGGTTCAGTGCAGATTTCTCCCCTCCCTCACCCCCAAAAGAGGAATTACTTATCCCAGCTGAATGTAACCTCCCTGTCATCTCAGATGTCCAGCTGAGAACTTCCCTCAGCAAAGCTATAAACACAGTATCAATGGGACCCGACGGTATCCCGGGTTGCGTGCTACGTGAACTCCAAGAGGAGCTAAACCCGCACATAAAATGCTTTTTAACCATAGCCTTACTACAGCATATGTACCTGGACACTGGCATACAGCAACAGTGGTCCCACTCCATAAAGGAGGCACCTCTACAGACCCTGGTAACTACCACCCCATAAGCTTAACCAGCCTGATCTGCAACGCTATGGAAAGACTCATTATGGAACTCATACACAGAGACATTGGGGACTTACAGACACTTGATCCCACCCAGTTCAGCTTTGTAAAGGGCAGATACTGCCTTTTAAACCTGGTTGACCTTTTTAAAACAGTCACTAGAGCCATTGACGAGGGCACAGCAGTCCATACAGCCTACCTGGACTTGGCTAAAGCTTTCGACACAATACCCCTCTCTGGCATCATAGACAAGCTCAACAGCTTAAATGTAGATCCATATGTCACAAGATGGGTTGCAAACTGGCTAAAGGATAGAAACCATAAAGTCAAAATCACTGGTGCCATGTCAGACTCAGAGCCAGTCACAAGTGGTGTCCCACAGGGCTTTGTCCTGGGACCCCTCATGTTCGGCATTTATTTCTCAGATGTGGAAGCAAACATGGGAGGGTAGTGGCTGACAATGTTCAAAGATGACTGCATACTAGGCGCCATAGTCGATACACCAGCTGACACATACATCCTACAGAAAGGCCTCACTGAAACGGACAACTGGTGCCGGAGTCATGGCCTTAAACTGAATGCCAAATAATGTATAGTCATACCCTTTGGGAAAAACAAAGTACCCACATATTATCATATAGACAGTAACCCACTGAGTACAGTCAAAGTAATCAGAGACCTGGGGACACAAATCGATACTGACCTCTCATTTGACACCCACGTTGCCAAAGTGGTTGGATAGACTTCCTACCTTGCCCACCTTATCATGAAGAGATTCACATCCAGATCAAAGGAGGTCATTGTACCCCTATACTCCTCCCTTATCAGGCCCATGAATGTGTACTATGCCCCATTTGGTATGTACCTCACCTGGTACTTGCAACAGCTAGGGAGACCCCATAAGTACCTCACCAAGAGGATCAAGGGTCTCCAACAAATGTCATATGCTGCCAGACTAAAGAAACTACAGCTCTATTCCATAGCATACTGCCTACTTAGAGGTGATCTGTGCCTGATGTACAAGGCCATGTCCAATCAGGAATTGATGGACATGTTCCACCTCGTAATATCCAAATCCATCAGAACCACAAGAGCTACAGATTTAAACCTCAGCACAAATATGAATAGGACATGCTGTAGGGACAGATCCATAACTCAGAGGCTTCCCATACTCTGGAACAGAATCCCAGTTCATGTTAGGCAGAGACCCTCACTGACTCTCTTCATGTGAATTCTTGACGAGTGGATGGGAGATCATAGGTTTACACCAGGGGTCATCTCTGTGTCACTACTAGACAGAGACACAGTAAACTAATGCTTTTATGTAAGGGGGTCTTCACTGTTTCACTACTATACAGAGGCACAGTTTTCCAAATCTGTTCTGTACACTGTCTGCAGATAGCCTAGTACTAAACTATGACACTGTGAAACTATATATGTCTATGTATTTCTACATCCCTCTCTATCTATGAATACATATATGCATATTATATATATATATATATATATATATATATATACATACATATCTTGATATACATACATATGCACATGATATATATATATATATATATATATATATATATATATATATATATATATATATATATATATATATATATACTCCTTTTTAGTTCCACATATGTATACACACAGTAACGTACTGACGAACATCCATTACTGTACAACCTGCTTGTACATTGCACTACAACCTACATTGCTATGTGTACATAGCTACCTTCACATACATATGTATGTAGAGCCTTCAGTGACAGTTGCAGTATGTCCCCGGCCCTATGCACATCTTCATATACATAGATACAGACCAATAACACATATGGAGGGTTCACAGTATGTAGAATATTATATTAGTACTTTACATTACCTGTGTTTGTTGCAGCTGTTTGCGTAGGCTTGCAGTTGTTTGGCCTGCTGTCAACTTGTTTGTTTTGTTGTTACTTTTTTTAAATTTTTTTATTTCTTTCTTTCTCTTTCTCTTTCTCTTTCTCTCTCTCTCTCTCTCTCTCTCTCTCTCTCTCTCTGTCTCTACCTCCAGAGGGTGCAATGAAAGTATTGCATGTGTGGACTGGGAGTACAGGATGCTTTTGTAGGTATCTGCACATGTCCATGTGATGGCCTCTGCACCAATTATTAGCCAGCATTTACTAATTGCATGCAGCCTGTTGTGTAGTGATTGCAGTTCTCACTGTGATTTCAGGACAGTGCTATAAAAAGGTCTGTTAGGTAGGCGTAGCCCTTTCAGATTATCAGGGTGGGGACCATGCTGGTTTGCTGTGGACACTGTTCTGTGAATGTAAGGGTTGGTCTGTCTCTCATATTTCAGGCTGTGTTGTAGACACTGCAATGCATGTTGTTCTGTAAGCTGAGTATTCCTACCTCCAGTTTCCTCTTCTCCGTGTGTATGTAAACTGACAGCTACGACTAGTAATACTGTGTACATGGGTGTGTGTGCTTTCCTGTGGGGATTGTGGTGTAACTGGTATATAGCAGTGGCTCTTGCAATCTGTTGCTATGGCTTCATTATTTGCCCTTTACATTCACTCCTTGTATGCCTGCTAGGTGTATTTCCTGTAATGTGTTGCTATGGCTTTCCTATTTTCCATTTACATTCACAGCTTGTATTGCTTGCTATATCTGTTTGGGCAGCAATTCCCTATGTGTTTGTTGTGGTAGGGTGTTACTGCATGCAGTGTGGTCTGGCCATAGTGTGGGCCTTGATACTTACAAGGGTATTTGATCATGCTGCTGAGCAGGCCTCAGATACTCTCAGGTGCATCTTTTATCAGCCTCATGGAATGGTACATATCAGTGAGATACTCCAATGAAATATTCTGATATTCTGCAGTTGTGACTGTGGGTTATTTCGAGCATATGTATTACTACACCATTTGTGACGTGCAAGTGGTGCATACTTTCAGTAATTCATAGTTACCATTGCATGTGTATTAACACCTTTTTCCCTACTGTTAGTACATTTCACAGGGTGTCGGTGGGGCACAGTTGACATTTGTTTTCACATCAGGGACATCCCTGTAACTCAGTCACAGTTGCTATGTCTGGGCTCTTAACTATTCAACTATGGCAGTGTTTATCCTGCTCTGAGTATGTGTGTGGTTTGCCAGATGCTACTGTGACATTATTACCTACTAGCTACCAACTAGCATGGCTGTTTCTCTTCACACAGTACTATTTTACAAATCCACTAGATTTGACAGTAAATATACATGACATGCTTTGTGTACTAGACATGCTATATTCCCTTTACATTAATTCCTACTATTTCATGATATATTTCTTTCAGCACAATGTTCTTGTATAGCAGTCATGGCTTAGTGGTAAGTCATGCAGACTAGTGTTTCCAAGGTCCTGGGTTCGAGACTAACAGAGGTATTTTATTTTGCTGCTGAGAAAACTACAGGCCTTGTCATTCAGAGTGACTAAGGCACTTTTAAGCAGTTGTAAGCGGGTTAGCACTGGTTTGCGCGGAGGTCACACATGCGCACTGCCGCTTAGCTTCTCGGACACACGCTTAGCTAAGCGCACAGAAGCGCACTCCCACTTACTACTGCTTAAAAGTGCTTACTCTCGCACACACCCGCGCTATTTTCTTTTAAAGAAAAGAAAATGAGGGGATAGGAAAGTGGTGAAAAAGGGGGCACAAAGAGGGTAGGACAGTAGGAAAACAAGCTTGGGTTTTGCAGGAGGGATGTAGGTAAGGCCCATAGCTGCCCATTTCTTCATCAGCAACAGCTGTGCATATGTTTGTAATTTGGTGTAAAATTTGAAACCTTCCACCCCTGAGAGAGGTGTGAGGACAACGATATTTGTTGTACAGCCAATTGTAATTGCCAGTTTACATGTCCAGCAGATGTGTGCAAAATGGGCAGCTATGTATGGGGCATAATATTTTTGTGGGTACAGAGTGCCCTTTTTTTTTTTTCCAGGTGAGAGTGGTATGTCAGGTACAGGAAGTTGGTATAGCTGGGGAGGTAGGTAGGGGAGGTTCACAGACAATACAAACAAGACGCATACAGGGGTGGTGTATGACACATGTGGGGGGGATACACAATTGACGGGGACGGATGTTTGGATATCTCGAGCCCATGAGTCCACAGATGGCAACAGTGGAACTGAGATCCCCACCCATGGGCAGTTGCCACTGTGCCTTCACTGCCCAGGATGGGGCTGTGCTGGGGGCTGTGTAGGACGGGCAGCAGGCACGCCTGTGAGTTGTGCCACCCATGCCTCAAGCTGGCGTAGAGGCCCAAGCACAGCGTGCCTGATCTCCCTACGCACCACAGTCCGGACACTACGGAGGGTGAGTGGATGTTCTCCTCTGGCCACGCTTGCAGAGGGGGGATGAGCTCCATCCCCTGCAGTGCTTCCACCCACAGGTGGCACAGGGCCACCGGAGGAGGGTCCGGCCTGGGCACTACTGCCAGGTGCACTCGCCAGCTGAGGTGGGAGAGGTGGGTCCGCTGGTACCCGCCTTCCCTGTCATCCTATGTTTTGCATTATTTAATGACAGTTTGGGTTAGTAACGTACAATACCATTCACAATTAGTTGTAACAGCATGCATTAGTATTCCCATTAACCAACCACCCATAAATTCAAGCCATTGAACAGCAAGCATAACACATGCATAATTTGAACAACAATACACAATCCAACAACATGCAGGGTTGACTGATGGCAACAGGCCATCAGGTTTGGATGTATGAACAGGGCACATGCATCAACATACATGCAAATATGTATGAACTAACAGGACAAATGTCCAGGGGAGTTAATTGTGAATACACATACCCATTTCATGTGGAATGGATTATTTGTGGTTATAGGGTAGGGTGAAAAAATATTTAATTAACAACTTCAAATACCTATACATATGCTGTACATTTCTACTAGCTGCAGATATATACACACTACAGGTCTGACTACAGTTTCCTATGTGTAAACTTATGCATGTTGGTGATAGGAATGTTACTGCTACATTAATATACATTTCATTTTTATTCATACACATTCATATCTGGCTCTGTTCAGCTACAGAATCCTGCTACATTTGCTTTATATGGCTCTAGACAACTGTGGATGTTTGGTATTTCATACAACCATACTATCTGCATATTGCAAACTGACAGCAACATATCCAAATTGTGGGACACACATTCCAGCTTCAGTACTTTATTCCACACATTTCGCTGTTTGGTTGTGCCTGTCACATTCATTTCATTCTGTACTGACTGCAGTATACTTTATTCAGGAGTTATTACAACTTTATTGGTGGATTCATACCTCTTTCTCACACTCTCACTTGTTTTCTTTTTACAATTCAGGATGGTACTTAATTCTAGGCTTTATTGACATGTTTTACTTGGTTATAACAATCCTTTCCAACAGTCTCACTTGTGTCATGTTTCAGAATTTAAACAGGGATGTATTTCACACATGTTTTACTCAGCTTGTGTAGCTGTAATTTTCAGCCTGCTTCAGGTTATGTACTATTATATTACAGGTGGAACATCTTTATTTCAGACTTGTTTCATTTTTATTTTTGGATTACAGGCTGCATCACACTTATGTAATCACACAGTACTAGCAGAATCTCTCTTACACTGTTACTTGCACTTTATATTAATAGGTGACTACACTGCACTCTTTTGCAAGCTGTCATACTTATATTTTTAACAGTTACAGGGAGAGAATTACTAACCTGCCTGGTGGCGCAACCGCACAAGCCTATCGGCATAGGCTCGACGATTTATGGAACGGACACCTGCAGCTGCAATATAAATGAAGTAATATTGGAATACACATCTCCATAATATCAGCTAGGTTAACTTTCTACATAAATAATTACATGTAACTTACTCAGTAGTGGGGTGTTGGGCATTTGCCGGGCCTCCTGTATCCAACGGTTCAGTTGGTCCTGCTTCCATCTCTTCAGGTCCGCATGGTGGTGACGGACCTGTTCATCATTCCTTGGTATTCCTGTGGCACTGGTGAGATCATGTGCCAACTGGTCCCATGCCTCAGCCTTGTATGCTCCCCACAGGACCTGGCCCTGCATGAGTTGGTCCTCATGATCGTGGATGAGGAGCCAAACCATATATTTGGACTCCTCAGCGCCCCACCTCTGTGCCCGGAAGCAACTACCCTCTCCTAAACCTGCCATCCTGACTGCAAATCAGTTCCACAATCAGTTATGCTGTGTATTCCCGCCTATGGGGCTTATATATGCCATTTTTCCCACACTTATCTGTGATTGGCCATTTTGGAAATGTATCAGCTTCACAAAACCTGCTTTGTCATGCTTCTCTTTCCATTCATTCCTATATATATGCTATTACTGCATTTCTAAGAGCAACTGTCATGGCTTAGTGGTTCAGTACTTTGACTATGGTGCATGGTATCCTGAGTTCAAGCCTGGCCATTGCTTTTTATATTTTATGACTGTCTACACAGGCTAGGAGGTGTGTCTGTGTAAAGGCAGTTTTGATACAGCTTGCTCAACGTTGCCCGCCGGTTAGCTTGTTGGCACGGTGCGCAGCTCTGCGCAAACGGGTCACACTGGTTTACGCATCGTTTGGCTGTCAGCACGCATATTATGCTCAGCTCAGCTATGGGCACACAGTTTCAGCGTGTTAGAATGCTGCTCAACCCCAGGCACTCATTTTACACCTGTTAAACCACTGCTCACCTACGGGCAGATATACTCAGCTTGTTAGAGTGTAGCTCAGCTATAGGCACGTCTGACATTTGTTTTTTTTTTTTTATTATCACACATTTCTTCCTAATACATGGCCCATTTCATTACATTTTACATAAAAATAATTTTATACATGTGCATATATGTCAGGGAATTGTTTTGTGCTTATTTCACTAAAAATAAAAATTGATGTTGTGGGGGCTTGAACCATGACTGCCTCCTCTTCAGCCAACGTCTCTACTGCTACACTATTGCTTCTTGGCTTACTTTGCATATTTAGATCTTATATGCTTTTCCACTGACTGCTAACTGTGGCTAAGCGACGGGCATGCCCGCGCAAACGAGCGCAATCACGGGCAAACATCTTTAAAACTTATAAAAAAAATATAACATGTTCATTTTTACATTTTACGTATAGTCTGTGGGGGCATGTGTTGTGTTATGTTTATTGACATTTACGCGGACTCTGTCATGGGGGTTTACTTTCGGGACTGTTACTCTCCTGGGGGCGTGTCCGTTTGCAGGACTCACCCGATGGACACGCCCCCTACTTTCTTACACGGACTGTGTTAGTCTTGGGTGTGAGTCAGCATGCCCTCATGAATATGCATGGAATACTGACGTCACACCGTTTAACTGCAGCCTCCGTGTAAGCCTTGTAACTCTTACACGGAGGCTTCGTGAATCCTGCCCTTTGTTTTATTGGGGTTTAAGATCAGATGTTAATCAGAAAGCCAGTTTTCAATGATGTTGAAAGTATTTTGAGATAATGTCCACAGATCTGTCTGGGATGCAGGAGAGCAGATAAGGTTGGCATCATCTACGTACTGAATACAGTTTGCATCTGGGATGACAGTGTAGACATCATTAATGAAAATGGAAAACAGAAGAGGTCCTAGTATAGAACCCTGGGGGACTCCCAGGGTATTGGGTGGCAGGTTAGGTAGTTTATTTTGCCATAGGACTGCCTGTTGTCCACCACTCAGATAAGATTGAAACCATTGGAGAGCTTGATTATCTAAGCAAATTATTTTCAGGGTGTGGATTAGAAGCTGGTGGTCAACCATATCAAAAGCCTTGGAGAGATCCATGAAGAGGGCAGAGGATAGTTTATTATTATTATGATTATGGTTAATGGCATTAGAGAAGGCTAGGAGGGCTGAGGTGGTGCTATAATGAGGTCTGAAGCCATGCTGAGAGTTGGTCAGGAGATTGTTCTGGATTAAATGGTGAAGCAGTTGTCTATGGCTGCATTTTTCCATAATTTTAGCCAATGGTGAAAGCATAGCTATGAGTCTGAAATTAAACAATTCAGTGGAGCTCCCACCTTTATGGAGTGGTATCACATTGTATATTTTCTAGATAGCGGGGATGATAGCTTCTAATATGGTACGATTGATTTGAATGGTGATGGGGTAAGCTATGGCATCTGCAGCTTTTTGCAAATACTCAGTGGGGAGAAGATCAGCTGATAGAGTAGAGGGTTTTACTTTTTTAATTAGGCCATGAACAAGTGATGTAGTAGTTGGTTGTATGCTAAAGGAACGTTGGTTACTGGGAGCTGCGGACATTGAGCTGGTGCAGCTTGGAGGTAGCTTGCTGGCTAGGGACTGGATAGTCTCTGTGAAGAACAATTGGAGGTATTTGCAACTGCCTCTGGTAATTTATTATTGTATGCTGTGGGGGTTGGAGTAGTGGTTTGTCCTAGGTGCAAGAGTTTGTTTATATCTGCCCAGAACTTCTGAAAGTTATTTTGATTTTTCTGCTGTAGATGACAATAGTAGTTTCTTTTATCTAGTAAAATGGATTTTTTGTCTCATTCCTTAGCTGTCAATATTTCATTTGATCTAGAGAGGCTTTTGTGGTACGCCGTAAAGCCCGTGCTTTGTTTCTGCTGATAATTTTTGATTTGGTGTCTTTAGAAAGCCATGGTGCTACTCTTGTTTTAGTTCTAATGGTATGAGCAGCAGCATGAGAATCTAAGATAGCAAGGAATTTGTTATTAAAGCAAGCAACGGCTTCATCTAAGGGCAAGTGTTTTAAGACAGACCAATTGCATGCTTTGATTTATTCTTGGAATTTGGCGGGGTTAAAATTTTTATTGTTTCTTACTGTTCTAAGGGTGGACTGATGAGGGTTAACAGCTTTATGCCTAATTATATAGGTAAGAAGATGATCTCTTAGGTCATTGGGGAGGGTCCCTGACTTGTAGAATTGGGGTTGACTGTTAATAAGTACCCAATCTAGTATACTTTCTTTATGATTAGGTTTACCTATCCTGGTGGGGGTAGATATGGTCTGGGTAAACGCATAAAGGTTTACATGGGTGGTTGGTGAATCAGAGGAGCAGGAGTTCCAGTCTATATTAAAGTCACGAAATATTATGGTTTCCTTGAGGGTAGGTACTAGTTAACCAGTGGAGAATACCTTCTAGAGTAGTTTTGTTTTTCCCTGGGGGAATGTGCATACAGACAATATTTATACATTTATTTTTATTAATTTGCAATTTGGTAATACGAATCTCTGCATTATTAACTTGGGGTGGTTGAAAAGGGTCAATAGTAACATTTAGTGTTGATTTATACAGTACAGCTACCCCCGTCTCCCTTCCTTATAGTGCGGTCTAGCCTGAGTATGTTATACACAGGTGGTAGTACTTCATTGTCTGCAGTTGATGGTTTTAGCCAGGTTTCAGTTAGACAGAGTATGTCAGGGGAGTGAACAGCCAAGAGGGCATGCAGTTCATGTACTTTGTTATTCATACTTCTAATATTTAGGTGACAGGCCAGGAGAGAGTTAGGGGATTGATTGATTGAAAGTGTATTGGTGGGATTAATAGTACAGGAAGTAGTATTATCAAGAGTGGACAGGCCAAGGTTTGGGTGGATGTCACCATCCATTGTGAGTTTATATTGCATGCTTATAATAAGCTTCAGGAATTTATTTATTAGTTTTGTATAATGTTTTGATTTGGAGATAATATATTTGGCCCTAGTAGGTTGATGATTTGTACAGGCTAAGGGGTTGGATAAATGGCAACTTGTTAGGTGTTCCGTCATATTAGGAAATGCTTGGGTCCTGGTTTGGCCTTTTGGGTAATGAAATCCGAGGTGGTCCTGATTTTCATAAAAGGTGATTAAATATGGAATAAACATAAGGGGTGGTAAAGAAAATAGTAACATTGTATAGCGTGGTGACTTTGCGGGTTACAGTGACTATGTTTCTTACCTTTCTGTCCTTGTAAGACCATGTTATGTAGCACAGATTCATTCAATGGCTTGTTTCCTGCACTTTTGGGTATATATTTCCCTGCATTACTTTGCCTGCCTCTGTAGTTGCACTGCACAGATAGGTCTATTTGCTTACGTGCTTATTTGCCACCTGGTTCATTTACATATCATTGAGTTCGGCTAGCTATCCATAAGTGCTGCATGTTTTTGTTTGGATATTTAATATCTTTGTTTATTTTCAAACAGTGCTGCTTAGATGTGCAAGCACTGTGTAGGAAAAACAGTCCGTTTCTCTGAGTTCCAGCCATAGATTTATTAAGTCTTGTTGTATGAAAGTGAAATTTATCACTAGTATCTAAGTTTAAGATTAAAATTACTTAGTAAATGCTTATCAGTGGTTTGTAAGTCTTTTTCACTAGGCTTGACTGGTGTTAGGAGGATGTCCACTAAACTGTAGGTTTCAGTTCCAAAAGTATTATGAAGTGTGGTTCTTTTTTGGCCTTCATTTGTAATGTCATTAGCACTAATAAACTGTCCTTTTTTTTTCAAAGTGATCCTCCAAAGACTCATCAAATGGAGTGGAAATGCATTTATCATCTCTTTTCTTCTTTTATTTCTTTTAGGGTTCTATATCAGAACATCGAATGATTAAATTCCCAAATGCTCTAAAGAGCGAAAATGCCGGACCTCAAACTCGTTATTGTGGGGGGCTGTGCCCACCCCCCACTAAATATATATTCCAACTCTGAGATCTGCACTACATTGATGAGGCATTGAGGAAAGGGCAAATATTCTGCTCTTCACTGTACTGCGATCTCAAAAAAAACACTTTCAGGTCCGGCATTTTCACTCTTTAGAGCGTACACAATTTTAATCATTCGATGTTCTGATATAGATCTTTTTAGTTATGTTACTGCAAGTTTGAATCTCATAGTCAAACAAAAACATATGGTTTCACTATAAGGTGAATACTGATTAATTCAAATGGCCAAAAAAAAGACTTTTGGCTGTACCAAAATAATTTTTAAAAATCCACTTTTATTACATTACAAAATTTATTAAAATTATAATACTTTATAATATGCAAAATAGTTTGGAAAATCTCATTGCCCTTATCTATAGTTAACTGAAAGCTGTTGTATATTAAGCATAAAGTCTGGGCTGTACATTGAAAAGTATTATATACTGAGCATAAATTCTGAGCATAGACCTGAGAGTGTGGGAGTTATGTTTATATGCTTGGTGTTAACTCAAATTCATTGAAAGTAGACATAGGACTCTAACAAAGTTGTGTCTTGTCTAAATTCCTGTTTCTGATTTTCATACACAAGATATCAGGAAACAAGGTTACTACAGCAACTAACTTGAGTATATGAGGGCTGCATTTTTGTGGTTTGCAGATAATGCTCTTATAATCTCAAGTGACTGATCTGTAGCATACACTTGCGGGATTTGTTGCTGGGTATGAAGTAATTGGGATGAAAATATGGGTCTATATCACTTTATCGAGTACTCACATTGTCAAACCACTAGTAATCAAACCCACTTTGTTGAAACCTCACTTTATCGAATGGCTGTTTAACTGAACTTTTTCATAGGGAAAAACAATGGCTGCCCAACCTAGTGCCTGTGACAAAATTCTGAAAATTTAAAACCCACCCAAGTGGGGTGCTTCACCCCCCCACACCCCAATGTGGGGGGCAGTGCCCCTCAGACCCCCCTAACTAAATATACCAACTCTGAAATCACACTACAGCGGGGAAAAGGGAAAATTCCCAATGATGGCTAACTATTGTTTTTCCCTATGGAAAACTTTAACAGCCACTCAATAAATGTAGGTTTCAACAAAGTGGGTTCAATTAATAGTGGTTTGACAATGTGAGCATTCGATAAAGTGGTATAGACCCTGAAAATATATATCTTCAAAGCAGAAATCAAGAGTGGATTTTCTGTAGGCAAGAGGGAACACATATGTCAGGTGAAGACGTAACTTTGGGTCTTGTTCACGAATGAAGGTAGAGGGAATAAGGAGTCTGACCAGTGGTTGGGTGCACTTGAAGCAGTACTACAGCTATTGTACTGGACTCTGATGGTAGGAAGCAAGAACTCAGTGATAGCACAAATGTCTTGTTTTACAGGTTAATCTATATTTCAGTACCCACATACAGTCATGAGTTTTGCGTAGTGACTGGAAGGACAATATTTTTGATACAGTCAGCAGAAATGGGGTTGTTTCTCATTGTAGCCAGCCTCATAGTCCAGGGCATAGCGAGGAGCACAGCAATTTAGGACAATCTCAGAGTACAGCCATTCTTCTCTCGTGATAGGAATCAGATGAGGTGGTTTGGAGGGGTATTAATCATGGCCCACTGGGTGGAGACTCCATGGTAGAATGAAGAGTTGAGGACATTTTGGAGAGAGTTGAACATTATTGCTGGAGCTAGGAAAGACTTATCTACCCTGCTCTATATGTTTTCATTGTGAATTTCCCTAGAATATGATATCATAACATGAAGGAATGAGGTCCAAAACCTTGAAATGATCTAACAATCATAATAAGAAACACAGAATTCAAAATAACAGTATTCATGGCAACTCAGTTTAGCTTTGCAGGTGAGAAAACTTCTAGCTGTAGCATTGCAGAGATAGCTGAGCTAGTTAACTAGGAACACAAAAGCAGAAAGTAATTAAATGTACTGAACAGTAATAATGTCTACTTCTCTCTCAGTGAAATAGTACTTCCTTGCATTCATTCTAAATATAGAGGATCATGAGGATCATGACCTGGTTGCTGATCATATTATGCGTTCGAGACATGGATCATAATTCTTTGTAGTACATGGAGCTTTATCTGCCCCATGGACTACCAGTTAAAGGAGAAAAAAATTGCTAAGTGTTTTCCTGGCTTTCAAAGCCATAAACACTTAGTGAGCACTGTCAGATAGGTAGCGTAATGCAGTCTGCTACATTTACGGTTACCTTCATATCTCTCAACTGTCTAGATTTTCATAGGACATTCAGATTATTGCTTCGTATTTTTGTTCTGTTACTCACAAAAATGTGTTTTTTCAGACAAACCATTGCGCCTTGAAGTCAGTAAATACTGACATATATTTGAGTTTCAGCATTCACATTCTTTATATTATGCAGGCAAACACAGATCCTGTTATTCTAGTGACCGTCATAAGTTTTTTCTTTTTTCTTTCAAAGGAAGTTAGGTGCATGTTAAAGGTACAGACAGCAGGCAGAAGCAAATAGTTTGTTCTGCTGTTGTCATTTCCTAGTCCATACAGGCAGATTTGACTACCTGGCATGGGACCTGACCTTAACACCTTTCGCAGAGAGTTCTTAACATTTGTAAAGGTCAGGTCACATGCCATTCTGGTGCTTTACTGGTTTGTCATTTTCCAAATATTGGAGTGCAATCAGTGTGCTCCATGGACTACATTATTCTTTCTTTTACCCATATCATCTTACACATTAGTCTTTCTACGATTCCCTTCACTGCTGTTTATGTCCATAATGACATCCCTCTATTTTTTCTTCTATAAGCATTTCCATCTTTGTAGTCAGCCTTCAAAGGACAGCAGATCCATTTTATGTATTGTATCATATCTGTGCACCTTCGTTTCACTTTCTCCACCAAGTTAACTTCTTTTTCCTTAAATGATGTCCCAAAATAAAGGACAATATTTCACATTCAACTACTTAAAAATCCTGTAGAGTGTATTTGAGTGGTAGTTAGGGAAAAAACTGGGTTATGGCTGAAAATTGTCCTTAGAAGAGTTAATTTGTAGGTTATCAAATAAATAATGCCAGCTCATTTATGTCTTTCGCATTTCTAAGCTGCAGTTGATTGACAAAAACAGACACTTGTCATAATGTTTGCTGGAGTTGTTGTGTAAGTAATTCCTTTTACTTACTTACTTCTGTGCAGTGCATTTCAGTTAGATTGACTGACCTAATATATGGATTTTTAGTAAAGTAACTATCAGTATCAGTGCCATCAGTTTATATTACATATGCAGTTCTTCTGTTTAGTATTTTTTTCCATGCTGTAAGTTATTTGCTGTGCAACCTTTAGTTACAGTTAGAATCCTTCAAACTCTGTCACTGTCAACCTATGTGAATGCAGTCTAGACAATAATAATTAATCTAGTGCATTCTTACTTGCAGTAGCTTGTTCTTGTACAGTATTAACGTCTATGATTGAAGTACATGTTATAAATAACATCCTTGCATTATCTGGAGCTTTTTCCATTCCTGGATTTCTTATAAGAAGAGACTCTGCCCTGTAGGCCTTACCATAATCAATAAAATATAATACATAAATAAAATAAAATAGTCAAATTGTAATCTAAACAACAGTGTCACTTGAAAAAGCTACATGGTCAACAAAACACAATTCATAAATAAAATAAAATGTACAAATTTGAATCTAAACGTCCATGTCAGTTGAGAAGGCAGTTCAAATGAAGGAGCCTCTGTTAAGGGAAAAATATTTCTTAAGTAAATTTAATTAAAAATCAGCAGACTTGTGCTTTTTAAGCAATTACACCTGCTCATCCTTCATATCCATAAGGTTGAGAAACTTGGGATTTGAAAGGTCCCCTCTGCAGGGATCACTGCTGGATGAGTGATGCAGTATTAATCCATCTGTAAGGATAATCCAAATAATGTGCAGTCTCTAAGGGTCACTGGCTAAGAGGCTTCATGAGAAACATCTGTTGCCATACTTAGCTGCTTTGTGGACTCATTGTTTCAGCTGTGCTCACTCAGCTGTTTTCCTTGAAATGGAATTCAGAGTAAGGAGGTATACCAGTTAGAAACTACCTTGCTGCAGTGGCAGACTGGCAGACACTATCTTATCTTAATTTTAATCCTCTCCTTGTCATGTTTCCTTGCCTTCAGCTTGTTAATGGCAGATTTCTTAGCATTATTTATTAAATTGTTTTACTGTTGTGCAACTTTAAAATTAGTACCCGGAGGTGACATTTTTACGATGGACTCCAGATGTCAGATTCTAAGGGTATTCTGCATCTGGCTAAGCTAAGTGGAGTACCATAGTAGATGTCTGAATGTATTTATTAAATCTCTTTCCTGCTTAATGTACTTTACTGGCTGAAAGTAGCTTCTAGCATGAGATTCAATTAATCAGTAGCAAAGACTCATTTTTCATTGTCTGTAAATGTAAAGGCAGCTTTTCTGTTTGGATTGCAAGTGCATTATCAATAAAAAACGTTGTTTAAGAAAAAATGTCTAGTCTAATTCCATTAGCAGTTAAATGTTTACTTAAACTTGCTTTGACTTAAGACTTAAATCAGATCACACTTCAAAGAGTGTTGTTTGCAAATGCTTCATATCAAGAGACAACACAAGAAGTACAACTGCTTTGGAAGTTTAAGCTAATAGAATGTATTATTAATTAATACCCTGTCAAGTCAATAATTAATTAATTAAACTGACTTTCACCAAAAGATCATAAGTGCTAATAAGCACAGATAAAATGTAGTAACAGAATAAGAGCAATGGGCTTCTTTCAGTGGGAAATTCAGAACAAAGTGTTAGACTGAGAAGATTATAATACATTTCAGAAGGCTCTATTATTTTGAAGGGACAGTATTAGGGGAGCAGTTAATGGAGAATAGGACTGCTGCACACAGGGGAGAACCGCACCCCTGAAATGTGATACGGCAGCATGTTTAAGGGAAGAATACAACTGTGGAGGGTGATAGGTTTGTGCAGTATTTAGGCAGTAAATCATAGTGGAGATCATAGGAGAGCCATTTCAGGAGAAATGCAGGTAGAAGTGTGGGAAAAGGTGAGAATGATTTCTAGACATAAGATGGGTAATGTGACTCAGGTGGCTAAGAGGAAAGAGCAGTTAAGGATAACAAGAGTATGATGAAGGGGTGTGTAAAATATATTTAAATGGTCAAACAGAAGTTTAGGAAGGGAATTGATATATATAATGAAGTTAAATGTATGAAGTGGGATTCTAGAGAAATTTGTTTAGTGTCCATGGGAAATTACAAGATTTATTTTATTTTTTTTTTATTTAGCTTCTGTTTGCCAGTATACTTCAAATGCCAGTGGAAGTTCAGGGAAAAAAGCTTCACACAAAATACAAATGATTGCACAATATATTTAGGACTGCAACTCTAGTACAGATGTTGTTGTTGTTGCGTCTTTCGGCTTTTCCCGGTTAGGGGTCACCACAGCGGAACTCCAGTCTGCTAATGATTGGTAGTTGATTTTTATGTGCCGAGTTACCAGCCCTGATGCACACCCTTCAATGAAGGTACACCCATTCACGCATATCTCCACGCAGAAGACGCTCTAGCTGAGAGTCGAACTGGACAGCGTCTTACTGTGAGGCGACAATGCTACCGCAACACCACCAAGTTAAAATTATGAGATAGGTACAAAAGGAAACTACATCAAAGAACATCCTTTCAAAAGACTTTGTACCTGAAATATAACAATGTGAGTAACAAAAGGAAGAAGATGTGTGACCTCTGACCTACATATAAACATAAATATAGATGTTAGTGCAAGAAGCTCATAAGTATAAAGCAACACATAGATCACATACACAGTGTATATAATAGTCTGCATACCATAAGAAGAAATAGTTAGCACTGTGCTCTGACCTATATTTAATTGCATATGCAGTAAGGGAGGAAGCTTCTATTAGGATTTAGTACATGTGTAATGCAGTAGGTATAACTTTTTCCATACAGGAAGAGAAAACTGACCTGAGAATACAATCTTACATTATCAGGAAGCTATAAGGGCAGGCATTGATTATTTGTTTATTCTACAGATGCCACAGAGGTATGTTGTAATAAAACATTTTTTAGTAAAGAGCTTAGACAACAGTTTCGTTATCAGTTTAGAAAACAGAAATGCAGTATAAAATAGCTTAAAAGCAGCCTTGAGGTTTCAAGGAGGCAGAAGTGTAGCTTGGTCAGTTTGTGCCCTGCATAATTTTATGATCTGACTACTCCCTAGCCTGATGATGATGACCAGAAAAGTTGAGGACTAAGAAAAAAATGTCTTTAGGCTAAGCAAACTATGCATACATTATTTCCCTTTGCTGTAGCAACACCTTTCTTAAATTGTAACAAGGACTGACCCCTTTTATACAGTTCACTGACTAAAAAACAAAACGATCTTCTGGATAGGCAAAGCACTATTATACATCAACATAATGGATCTGTGTCATATTGTTGACTGCACAAATAGTCAACATCCAAAATATTGCATTGAAAACACCAAAACTGTATTGCCCATATCTTCTGATAATTATATATTCTAACTCTGGGGTCACACCACAGTGGGGAAAGGACAAAACCTCATTCCCTTTTGTACAATGATGTTGGACAAGCAGCAACATTCACAGTTCGATGTGCCACAGCTTCAATGTTTTCAGTTCGATATTTTGTTTTTCCAATATTTGTGCAGTCAACATTTTGACAGAGATGTCAACATAATAGCTCTTTATTACACTGCACCCACAGTGATGGTGCTGTGGTAGCGTTGTCGCCTCACAGTAAGACGCTGTCCGGTTAGATTCTCAGTTAGAGCGTCTTCTGCGTGGAGACATGCATGAATGGGCGCACCTTCATTGAAGGTTGTGTGTCAGGGCTGGTAACTCGGCATGTACAAATCAGCTACCAATTATTAGCGGACCGGAGTTCTGCTGTGGCGACCCCTAACTGGGAAAAGCCGAAAGACACAAAAACAATCGGATTACTTTGCTAAACTGTAGTGTAGAAAAGAGATATATTAGATCCTTGCTACAGTTCCAGATGCAAAAAGAGTGACCTACCCTGGCAAATATCATACCCTGGAGAAATTCAGTATTGTGGCAAACTGTCAGCACCTATCTTACAGAGTTGAATTCCTCCTAACCAGCCAGGGCAGCTGACCACTTTACCTAATCCTTGCTATGGCACTAGGTACAAGGGTGAAGTAAGAGAGTTTAGCAGAAAAAATGATGAACGACACAGAATGAGTGTAAATGTGGAAGATGTAAAGAAAGAACAGTTTCGCCTTTGACTTTTATGAATGGATATTTTGATGGCATCAGCTCCAAATAACCAGAGGGTATAATTTTCTTCAAGTTTACTACTAGTTAATTTTTCAGTAGAATGGTATAGATTTAAAGTCCTTCAAAAGACGTTTTATACTTCCAGCAGCTTCTCCCTCCTTTGAAAATAATAAGATCATCAGCATGTGCAGAGACATTTAGTTGGGTTGCTGATACAGTTATTCATTTAAAAACTACTTATTCAGTTGAAGGTATCAGTGGTAGTAAATTGAAGAGGGTTGAACAGATTTCCCTAGCTCAAGCAACAGTTCATCCAGTGAGATTTCTAGGAATTTTCAGACAACCAGAGTGATAGAATCTTCCATCATGTCCCGCATCTTCCCCAGCATCTGTTCCCAATGGATCATGGTTAGCACAGCCCTCAATAAAAGGCACACAGGAAGCATCCTTACAATGAGCCCTGACCACCTCATCTGACTCCTGTCAACACGATGGACCAGTAACTGACTTCAAGATCCTCTCAGATTGCTTCAATCTCTAATTTATCATGGAGAATGACCCAAGGTAACCTGGGAAGAAACTTTATTCCTGCCACTTGCATATCTGTGATTTCATTCTTTTAGTCACTGCCCAAAGCACACTATCATAGGTAGACCTGCAGCTAGGTCATTTGGTGCTTCCAGAAAAGCCCACCATCAGGAAAAAAATGACTGCCATTTACAAGTATCAAAAGGCTATTATTTTTCTACACACAGAAGCTCTTTATTACATTTTAGCAAAGACCTGCAGTTCTCAAAACGCACACTCACTAACAAGCACATGATCAGCACTGTGTAAAGGTTGCCAATCAGTTCTTGATTTGCAAGTCTGCAAGCAGTCATGCAAACATTTGATTTCCATTACTGCTTTCAGACTTGCAAGTCAAGGACTAATCAACAACTCTTACAGTCTGCTACTGGCTGTCATTTAAGCAACCATGACTGCATATCACTGTATATGCCTCCTAACAGCCTGTAACCAAGGCAGCCACACCTTTTGCCCTGCACTTGCTACAGTTATGACCATAGTTGAGTATGGGGACATAGACTGACTAGGCAACTGAGAGCTTTGCCATATGATTCAGTTCTTGTTTCACCACCGCAATCCAGTACAACCCCTGTAATACAGCTGCTATTTCCTCTATCTACTGTTCAATATCTCAATCCAAGCTACGTTCACTTGGAAAGAAAATCCCATTATACATAAAATCTTCCATTTGAGATATCCATTCATCTGCAGCTACAGAGAGAACCATGTCCTCTACTTCACAATCAACACCAAACTCCCCTAGGACATGCTAAAGGTCATTATCAGTTGAGGCAAAGAGGTATCATATCATCTGCAAACAGCAACCTTTAGATCTCCAAATTGGACCTCTCCAAACTTTGGTTGCACTTTGGCATCATGACCATAAAAATTACTAACAGGAAGTAGTCCTAAGCCAGCACTGAGCACATTTGGTAATGCTAAGGATACAGCCATAACTCTCACTCCTCAGATACAGGGATTGAACTGCCTGTAGTGGCAGCACTCTGGGGGACTGTCCTGTTGTAACACTTTCCACAAGGCATTTTGAGGAAGCCAATCATATGCCTTTACAAAGTCCTCAAAGCTCATGTAGACACTACTAATAAACTCTCCTGACCCCTCTAATATCTATGCTAGGACAAATGTAACTGTAAATCAAATCTGGATACTGCATGTGCTAACACTGCAAAGAAGGTGTCTTTTTTTCAGTCTGCCAGCTTCCCTCACCTCTTATATCCACCACTAGGTCCTAGGCTGCTAGTTAATAAATAATGAAATTAGAACTGGCCCCACTTCTTATCTATAGGATACTCCTAAAGTGAATATACCAATATGTGCGGTAAGATCATATAATTGCATGGCTAGGTCTTGAACTAACTAAATGGTGCATAAGTGAATCCTCCCTTTTCAAGTGTTTAAGGAGGATAGTATGATTGATCAGTCTGATGGGAGTCTTAGGTCTATAAAGATGATACCAATTATGAGATCTTTTCCTTACTGCTAAAATAGTGTTGGTTAAAGAGTAGATAGCATTAAGTGTGTTTAATCTGTTCTGAAACTCTGATGACTGCTGGAAAAGAAAGTACAGTTCTGCATATACTGCACCTGTTTATAAACTGTGAATGCCTGTTGAAATTCTAAATCTGGGAATCTTACGAACAGCAGAACTGAAAGTGAAAATCTGGGAAATGTACACTAATTCTGTGGTTGCAGTATCAATGGTTATTTGCCTTGCACCAAACCTATTATATAAGTAGCAGAGTCATTTGCAGTGTAGACCTCTGCATTGGGCCTGCTAGGTCTATCATTTTAAAGGGGGGCACAGTGCCTGTCAGAATTCACTGTTGTTGTTTGAATCTCAGTTTATTTTGCAAAATGCCTAGCCTCATAGGCTCATGCGTCACACTTTAGGAAGGTTTACATTTTCCCCCCTCAAGTTTAGCCAGTGATCACAGCTTATCAGTGCATCACCAGCACTGTATTCTTTTAGGTATAGTAACTTTTGGGGATGGAATGACCAAGGCATATTAAACAATGGAATGGGGGGATGTCTGAAGTAAGGCAAAGAATGAAGTTGTGTGTTAAAGGTGTTGCTATTATGGGATACGCCATTTTAATAAATGAATAGTGCACTATAGCTAGTTTTCTGTTGCATATATGGTCTGTGGTTTCCAGTTGCTTTTCATGGTATCTGGGGGATACTGTCACAAAGCTGAAGGAGGACCAGCACTATGTAGGACTAGAGGCTGTAGGAATAGAGACCGAGCACATGACTGGAGTTTCTGCTTTAACATCAGTAACATGATTGTATGAGGCATGCAGCAGTTTTCATAAATTCATAGGTGATTATTAGTCTAATGACCTCAGAGGGCTTTTTAAGCCTAGTCATGCATCCCAAATATATCTGACGAGTTATTTTAAGGGGTATATGTAGGCTTGGGTTTGGGTGACCAAACATTTACAAGCTGCAGTTGTCTACTAGAGACAGATGCCAGGCCAGGAGTAAATTTCTGATTCCCCATCTATTAGTCCAAGTTACGCTTGAATTGGGTTAGAGAAGACATCTGCTTCACGATGATGGGAAGCTTCCTCCAGAGAAGGATTAGTCTCTGTTCCTCCAACATGTCCTATTTCTGTTGCAAATAAGGTTTAGGTACCTACAACAGCTAATTCTTATTCTGTTTCTTTTGTAAATGTGCAACAAGTCCATCAGAGTAAGATCAGATGATGCTTTGCAGACCAGGCATTGATTGCATGCCATCAGTCTTTATAGGTTCATACGTTCATGACAGATTACTAGGCTAATGGCTTAAGAACCCTTACAAGTCTAGTCAATATAACCTGATTTTACCCAATAAATGGCCTCTAGTGGCAAGAGGATGGCATGAATTTGTGCCTATGCATTGAGTATATTATAGATTGCCCCTGTCCATAAGGGACATAGGCACTAGCCTTGTCAATTTGTGATTCCCCATCCATTGATCCAAACTGTGTTTGAAGAGGGCCAGGGGAAGGCTCTGGTTAATGTGAATATGAAGCCTAATCCAAAGAACAGGCAATCTCTGAGGCACATATCTGTCTCTCCAGCATGTTTTGTTTGAGTTGCTGACTAAGTTTAGATCCTCACATCAGATGATCCTCATGTTGTTTGACTTGAGGATGTGTAGCACCTCCATCAGGTTGGATTTGTGAGTACCTTGTAGGTCAGGCATAGGTCAGTGCCTATTAGTCGGTAGGAGACAGAGTTAATGGATAAGACTTTTAGTCTATCTGCATAAGACAACCTCAGAGGTTGCTCCAGCTGCTGTAAGTGCCTGGTAAAGTACATGCTAAATGGTGCATTGTACTCGATTATTGGTCTAATGAGGGCCGAGTACAGCTGGACTATAATTTCCTTGGATGTGGAAATGTAGGAGACCAAGTAAAAGGAAAGAGCTTTGAGGTGGTCTGCATAGGATGTACTGTTTACACACTGTATTCTTTTTATGAGGAACCTCTGTAGACACTCCAGCTGTGTATATGCATGGTCAGGTACATACTGAAGGATGTGCTGTACCCAGTGACTGGTCTGATGAGGACCAAATGCAAAAGATCAATGACATTTTGGACTAGATGACACACCATTGCTTACAAGTTGTGTAAGACAGAATGATTTCCTTTCAACATCAGACACATGATGGTCAAATGCCTGTTTACTAACTACATGCACTCCCAAATTTCTGACCAGTTCTTAGGGGTGTATTACTAATGTGGAACTTTCCAGGGATAGGCATTTACCCAAGGGGCACTATTATGAATTTCTTTGCATTGAGTTTTAGACCATGGCTTTGGCACCAATGATTAGTGAGTGTCAGGTCTTCTTGGAGGGAGTACTTGTGTTTTTGGTGGATTCAATGACTGCGTCTGGTTTGCAGCAGTCATATTTGTAGCAGTTATCATGCTTACTGTGACATAGCATTAGGCCTGCACTGTATGGCCATGACTTCAATGACATATCAGCATCAGATTAGCACTGTATAGCCATAACACCTCCTCAGCACTCATGCAGTGAATATTCTCCTCCCACAACTGATGCTGCTGCCACCTCTGACAAACATGCCATAGGATGTCCAAGCTATGCTTCCTTAGTGTTTCCATAAAATTATCCTCACGTATTAAATTGTGATGCTTTGTCTTTGTGACTGATGCAGACACCCTGGCATATAAGAAGACAATAATGATGGCAGCCATCTACTATTAACATATTAGGCACAGTGTTTCTGAGACTCAGATACATAAACAACATTGAGTGTTTTGTCCGGCACATAAATGGCCATATGCAATATTTTGTATACAACACCACACATGAAAAGTTTGCTGTAAAACTTTATATCCTTGTTTATAACATGAACGTATGTCTTAATTGTCCCAAATCCTAGTCAGTTATCTATATATAAAGCAGGCTGTGCAGCTAAGAGTTTTGAAACTGCACACCACCATATACATGAGCATCCAGAATGTAGTCCTTCCAGGTGTACTGTTCCTAAATGTCTACCCATGATGCTGCATTTGTCTTGACAGCATACCTTTCCAGTCCTGCAGAGAAAAAAAAACTCCTGAAGTGATAGTTTGCTTATCCATCTGAAAATAAAAAAAAAAACTGAATTAAATAAATCCATAGTAGATATGCCAAGACTTTCTAAATTTAAATTGTAGAACATCTGATTACAAAAGTATTTACTAAGATGTACATGTAGTGTGCCAGGGTATGATCAGATATGGGATTTCTGCAACTGCTCTGCTCACTTTGTTAAGTTGAAACAGTAACAAGACTTAAATGTGCATGTTTTTTCTGAAGTAAAAGAAGGCTGTAATGTTTACCATTTTTGTTGACCATAATCTGTCAGCTATTTTCAAAAGTACTGAATATGGAAGGGATAGAGCAACATTTTGAACTAAAATCAAGGATATTTCTGCCAATCAGGGAATTTGATGAGATATCTCTTGGCCTACTATTTAGTTCTCTATACTGTGACATACTACTGGTGTAAATACATACATGTAATGTCTTTTCCTCTTGGGCCATGTGACATGTCAATGGCAGGCTGACTGACTGTAGTCCATTGTTATATTGTTTATACATATGCACACTGTAAAGCAATGTTTCATATGTATTGCTGCATTAGAACCTTCAAATGCATTCTCTTGAAGCAGTCAAAGACACATTTGAAAAATGCAATGGCATGCAAGATACGATACTTTCCTCATCAAAGGGATACATTTTTACGTACTCCATTGTACCATATTTAAGAAGTAGAACTGAGCCTGACCCTTCCCTGACACAAGATAAAAGTAGTCTTGGATGGGGAACCAGATCATTGCAAGATGTATGCACAACATGCACACTATTTGCAATTTGGATGTTCACCAGTTCACGTATGACACATTTTTGGGATATCAAAGTGAAACAGAAAACATGGAAAAATCCCACAAGAGCACAGTGAGGATGGGCCAGCTTTGTTCAGAGAGCACACAGTTGAGAACCAAACTGGAGAACCAAGAACTATCAGATAACAACTCTAACTGCTGCACCATTATACCGCACACACTGAAGTGGGTTAGGGGGATAATCAAACAATGGGTGAAAAAATAGGTATTGTTAGGTATATCCAATGACAGTATTATAATGTGCTTTACATGTGACCCTCCGTTTATAGGCCCACCAACAGTAACACCATTGAGAAAATGACAGAAGTCCTACGTACTGAGTCTATCCTGTCATTATTTACAACATCCCAGCAGTCAAGCACAGCACATGTGGGTAACCTACAGGAGTCAATGTTCCTGCTGCAGCACTTGAATTTCTAGTGACAGAAGCTCTTGAGAGAGCAGCAGGGGCAGACTGAGCTCATGCACTGCATCAGAGACTGGACTGATGTACCTTACCTTCTTCAGAGCACTGTGGATGACTGTGCGTGATTCTTCAGGGAAAGATAATGAATGAAAGCAACATCTTGTTCTAGTGCATTTGTGCTGGTAGTGCATGTTCATTCTACAAGGCTTAGGATTATAGTATTTTGGGATAACATTATCATGTAAGTAATGATTGTCTGTCCCTGTGTAATATGTGTGTTCAGCATATACTCTGACATTCTATATGGACTATGTTGCTTGCCACAGTTGTATTCTGCTCTTTGTGAGTTTATAGTTGAGTGCCTTCTTTTCACAATGAGTGAACCTAGATGTATATTTGTGTTTTTCAATCATGCTCACACATTTACATTTATGTTATATTTTGTCATGGTTTATTAACCAGTTTTAGCATGTTTAACCACTAGGTTGTACAACTCTAGTGTAGATGGTCACCTTTTAAACAAAGTTTTCCATGTCATCCATGTATATGAGTACCACCATGCATGTGGCAGGCTGTGTACAGCAGGGTTATGTTGTTAAATAATTGTTATTATGCCAATGGTGGCATTTGAATTGCTGTGCTGTTGTACCCGAGAAACTCTCAGCTGTTAGCATTTTGTCAGTGGCAGTTGTGAAATAGCACAACTGCACGGTCTGTTTGTCCAGCATGCTGTATTCTCTGTGGCCTGCATCAGGTTCACCGTCCCCCAAAAGAACACCAGCATCTATCCCTTTAGTTCCAGATATCAACGAGGGGGTAGAAAACACAAGAAAAATAAACAGCATACAGAGCCTATTGAAGTTAGCAATGCAAAAGTAAATGTGATACCTAATGTGAATGTTTTAAATCTATCAGATTCTGTGTTGACACCTATACATTTGTCTGTTCTTAATAAAGGTCTCACATTTATACCGGGTTTCTTTGTATCTGAAGATGTATTAGCACAGGATGTTATGTCCTTTTGTAGAATGTTGAATTTGAAGTTGTATTTTGGTGATATGGACAATAACTACAGTCAGAATAAATTCATTTATCATAAATCACGTTTTCTCCCTCCTATGCATCCTATTGTACATCAATTTCAGAATAGTATACTCAAAGATCTATACTTTTCTTGGTCCGAGACATGGTACAAATCCAACAATATCACATTGGCTGAGCAACAAGCAGTCAAGGAGTTACAAAACAATAGCAACATAGTCATCATTTCAGCTGATAAAGGTGTGGCTGTAGTCATCTTAAATTGGTCGGATTATGATAATGAGGCCAAAAGACAACTTTCTGATAATAGATACTATTCTGAAATGGCGATTAATCCCACTTTTAGGTTCAAAAAACAGATTGATGATTTTTTTTGTTGCGTGCAAGGAATGAGGGCATTATTGCCACTGACGTTATGCATCAGCTCATGATTCAGGACTCAGCCTACCAATACATATACTTTTTACCCAAAATGCATAAGGACCCGGTGAATCCTCCTGGGAGACCCATTGTCTCAGGGAAGGGTTACATCACAGAACCATTATCTTTATATCTCACCAAACAACTCAAGCCTTTGTTATCCTTAGTACGATCACGGTTACAGGACACTACCAACTTCTTACAAATCATCTCAGATACTCAGTTAGAACCAGATTGGCTAATGTGTACACTTGATGTAAGCGCCCTTTATACTAACATCCCTCATCAAGGAGGCTTGGAGGCCCTGGCCTATTGGCTGGAGGTGGCCGGCTTATATCAGCCTGATTTCAACCAGTTTTTGGTTGGTCTTGCAGAACATGTCCTGACCAATAACATCTTCTTCTATCAAGACATTTGCTACTGGCAAACAAAGGGCACAGCTATGGGGGCATCATTTGCCCCTATTTATGCTGATTTGTTCATGGCACTTGTTGAAAAGGATATCATCTATGACAGCCATAACAACATTCTTCTTTAAAATATTGATATTTGGAGACGTTATTTGGATGACTGCTGGATGGTATGGAAAGGAGAGATAAACCAATTGTTTGATTTTCTAATGTATCTCAATGATAATAAATGGGGCCTTCAGTTTACAGTACACTATGACATTAACACCATTACCTTTTTGGATGTACTGATTAACAGGCTACCAGATCACACATTAGGTACTGAGGTATTCAGAAAATATCCTGAATACAATACCATCCTCCATGCCACCAGCTTTCACCCACTGCACATTGCCAGGAACATTCCAAAATCACAATTAATCAGAATGAAGCGTATATGTTCTGATGAATCTTCTTTTCAGGAATAAAAAAAAGACCTTACTAACAGATTCAGATCTAGGGGTTACAAGATGGGGCATGTTCTGCAAGCCAGCAATCTGGTTGACAGACTTAAGCAGGATGATTTGTTATGTTACAAAGAGCATAACATCATGGTATTACAACCCATAAGGTTTGTAACTACTTTTGCCAGGAATTCAGATACCCTCATCCATAGCATACACAGACACTGGAACATTCTACAATGTGATCGAGAACTGGCAAACATTATACCAGATAGATGTCTGTTCTCATTTTGAAAAGGCAAGAATTTAGGTGGTTGTTTCAATCATTATAAACACTCACATGACAACAGGCTGTCTCAGCAACTACAGACTACATTAACAGGGGAACCTCTGACTGGTTGTTTTCCATGTGGTCATTGCACTAATTGTGACAAAGTAAGTAAATCCAAACAATTTACCAGTCGGAATTCCGCCACAGTTTATGATGTCAATTTCTTTGCTAACTGCAGCACTGACTATTTGGTGTATTTGGCTACGTGTACCTGTGGATCCTTCTACATTGGGCAAACTTCACGTCCCCTTAGACTTAGAATATCTGAACATGTAAGTAATATTAAAAATAAAAAGGTCAATAATGCTCTATAC